>NC_133572.1:6378636-6681666 GCF_048773025.1 Camelus bactrianus | reverse complement strand
AGGACTTAAGGAGACAGTGAATGAAAGGTGAAAGCATGAAAATTTCCAGTTCATAGCTGAACAGGAGAATACCTACATGGAATTAAACTTCCAAAATGCTTCCCAGGATCCTCAAGGGAATGACAGTAACTGCCACCACAAACATAAAGCATTTAACTGCTCATATACTTTTTATTTGCGAGGATCGGAGCTTGAGTTTGAAATACAGTATTCCAGTACGAAATTTGAGGACTTATTTTATTCTGGCATTGTTGTAATTTGTAGTCTTTGATCAACAATTCATGAAACATTATCTTGCTGAAAAATGCAATGGTATATTCCTAAAGATGCCAATGGTAGATACGAGTTGGGGGTCCAAGTTTATGTATATGACTCCCTGTGCATGTGGGTTCTCTTGTAGGTAAACTTTCTAAACTACTGCCTCCATCACGTCTATCTCAGTGTTTCCATTTCTCTCCCAGCAGAGTCACCGTCACCTCCAGAGAAGCTCATTGCTGAGATCCTGGGAATCCTCTGCTGTGTCTTGATGTATATCATAGTAAAAATGATAGCTGTTACTCCATGCAAGTACATTTTTGAAAGATTATAATGGAACTTCTCATTTCAATGATAGTCAGTGCCTCTAAAATTTCATTCTATTATGGACTAGAACTCTCATTTTAATATATGCATTTAGGCTAAATGTGGAATGGTTATTCTGAAACTATTCAAAGTATAAATACTTTGTAGAGAATATTTTTTATATATATATACATATACATATATATATATTCTTATTTCATAACTCAAAGACATGCTTTAGGAAACTGAAAAACCTTACTGAGAAATATAAATTAATTCTTGAGATTGGTTAAACCAAATACTGTAAGAAGTGGTGAAGCCTGTTCCTTTAAGATTTTGGGATTATTCCTCCCCTCTAATGTTCATTACTTTATTTATTTTTCTTGGTAAAATTAATTTCATTCTAGATCATTCTAATCCTAAACAACACCACTTTTTAAACTAAGAAATTAAAATAATTATGATTTATTTTGATCAATATTAATTTTTAAAAGATTACTTCAATTTTTTCTAGGCATTATAACACCAGAGCAGAATAATTCCTCTCCAGTAACAAGGCTCCAGAAAGGTACATAATCATAGTCAAAGTTCTGATATTAGCACAATTTGTATTTTTGTCTCTATCTTTGGCTGGACAAAAATAACAATAGATTTTGGAGGGGAATATCATAAATTATAAATTCAGGGAATAAATGTTCATAAATTACAGGAGAGTGTTCTTCATATGCAACAATATGCAGGAATATTCATTAAAAAATGAGTGAATTCATTTAACATACTAATTTAAAAAAGAATTCACCATACCCATTGTCCCCAATTGGTTCAAATTTCCTCCTGCGATAATGTAAGTTATAAATTATTTTACTATTCCAAAAAAAGTGGTGTCCTTTATTGACTTTCAGGATATGTAGAGAATGGATACTTTTGTTTGTAGGTTTGCTTTCTATGGGCACATAAATTAGGGAATGAGAGGCTGACCTTCTCTGTGTGTGTGTATGAGTGTGGTTTGTTTTATATATCCAGCCTTGAGGGTGCATAGCTATGTTGTTTACTTGTATGTTTATACCTGTGCAATGTAAATTAATTTTTAATTTTAAAAATTCAAATTTTGGATAATATTTTATAATTTTTCTTCAGCATATCATTGTGGTCATTGTCCAAAAGAGGGGTTTACGTATTCCAACAATTGCTATTACATTAGTACTGAAAAAAAACCATGGAAAGAAAGTTTGATGGCCTGTGCGTCTAAGAACTCTACCCTGCTTTATATAGATAATGAGGAAGAAATGGTAAGATATTAAATGTTTCAAACACTTTATTTGAGGCTTGATTCAGTCAGTATCATATTGGTAGAATTCATTCATGGTTTTGTACGTATTTGTAGTTTTTTAAAGTCTGTTAATATTCCATTGTTTGACTTTATAATATATTAATTCTATGTTTACAACTTTAATGCACATTTAATAATTTCCATTTCTTGCTTTTCATAGGAAATCTTATGCCTCAATAAATGCCTTTTTTCCCTAAAATAAACTTTGCTATTAAATTTTACCATACATCAAGGAAAGTAAATATATGATTGTTTAGACTGATCACAAAATGAATAGAACCATGTAATTACACATCAGATCATGAAAAAGAAGTTTCCTGTCCCCAGCACCCAGCGTCTGTGTATTCTCTCATCACTTCTCCTCCCTCCTTTTTAACCACTGTCCTGACGTTTAGTATTACAGAATCTCTGCTTGTTTGTGAATTTCATATACATGGAATCATACAATATGCATTTTTGTTCCTGTCTCTTCTCACACACACACTATATTTTTGCAGTTCCTCCGTATTATTGCATGTATGTGTAGTTTGTTAATTTCCACTGCTCATTATGTAAACATAACGTTTTAAAATCCGTTCAATCCAGTGTCTCTGGTTGGGGATGGAGCCTCATGCCCTCTGGGATAAAGAGGCTTCTTGGGCTCAGCCCTTTTAGTCATGGGATCCCCTTTGCTGGTCCCGTCTCCACCCCCACCCCCAGCTCTGGTGTCTCTTGGTGGGAGCAGGGGAAGCACTTCCTCTGGCTGCTGCTTCTTAGCAGGTGTCCTGATGGGCCACCTGGTCAGGCTCGCCTGCTGTTGCTGGACAGGGTTTCCCTCAGCACAGAGGAGGAAGGGTCACCTCTGCCTCCTCCGGCAGCTGGGGGAGGGGGCGGGGTGTTGGGAAAAGTTAGTCTAGGTCACTTTCTTCTGTTGGGTGGGGATTATAAAACGCCCCTAATCGTTGTTCCCTCGTTCTGGGTTCCCAAATCATTTCACCTTCTCTTTCCTCCTTTCAGAATTCCCCTTCACTTGGGTCCCTCATTAGTTCCAGTGCTTACAGTTGTACTTAGCAGGGAGTAGCAGAGAGAAATGAGTCGCTGACCTCTTGTTCGGAACACTGGGTTCCACCGGTACAGAAACAGGTCAATTTGGGGTTTATCAAGTCACAGAATATGGTGTGGGACCCAGAAAACCAAACCTTTGGCTTTCATGTCACTTATTATCCTCAATTTCAATCCTTTAATTTCTTTCTAAAACTTAAATCCTGAGAAATACAGTAGAAAAATTCAATGATTTAATCACAGTATCCGAAGAAATGACTGTCACATTACCAAAAAATTATTTAAAGCTTTGCTATATTAGTTTTGTCAACATGAGTAACAATTAAATTACATGAGTCAGAATTTTTCTTATTAACATAAGAAAAACAATGAAACTGCTAAGCATAGATGTTTGAGTTAATTTTAAATCAAAAGTACAGACATTGGCTAATATTTTTGGTAATATAAAATTTTCAACTTTAATGTATCTTTAGTGTTAGACTAGAATGTAACAGTCTCCATTTTATTCAGAAAACTAAGGATCCTATGAAAGAATATACTACTTGCGTTTTAAAAAACAATAAAAGCTTTTATAATAATTATGTGACAATTCTTTATTTTGGGATAGAAATTTCTGAAATCTCTATCAATTATGTCATGGATTGGAGTCTTCCGTCGAGGCCATGATCATCCGTGGATGTGGACAAATGGTTCAACTTACAAACTAAAGTAAGTTGTTAAAAATAATGCTATCTCATGGAGGAAAAATATTAAAAGAAAAATGTGAAGAATAATATTAAAACATTTGTTTTAGTTGCATTGTAGAAAGAAGAAAGATGTTGAAAGTTAATGAAATGTTGATACAAACATTAAAGAATGGACTACCACAAACTCTTACTAAAATTGTATAGAAAACATCATTACCCATTTTCAAAATATTTTTTATTATAGTTACATGAAAAATATTATTGTTTCATGGAATGCCCTCATATGATATAACAGAATTATGCATTTTTATCCATTACAGGATAACAGACTCATCACCTGATGAACGTAACTGTGCTATGCTAAACCCAAGTGGCGTTAGATCAGACAGCTGTGAATTTCTACATATATATAACTGTAAGCATAAGCTAGAGAATTAACACATGTGAGTTAGGATTTTGCTGGGTAACTGTATCTTTCATGAAATGGAAATAATGTTATGACTGCAGAAATCTTAAAATGAATTGTACTATTTGCTCCAGTGATGAATATTTTTTCGAAACTGTTATTGAAATATGATATACACACACAAAACAGTACAGCTATCATTACTTTTGGTGTCTGGCTTTTTTTGTTCCATGTTATTTTTATGGTATTCAGCCTTTCTGAAAGATCACATGTTGTGTGAGTCCATTTATTTAAAATATCCAGTTGGCAAACCCATGAAGGCAGAAAGTGGTTAATGGTAACCAATGGCCAAGGAGAGGTGTGATTAGAAAATTACTGCTAACTGGTACAAAGTCTCTTTTTGGGGTGATGAAAACTTCTAGAGTTTGTTAGTGTTGGTGGTTCTAAACTCAATGACTATTAAAAAATCACTGAATTTTATACTTTAAGTGGATAAATTTTATGCTGTGTTAATCATACCTCAATAACACTGTCTCAAAGAAAACAACTCCTGGAATTACGTTTGGGACTACATTTAAGTTTTAAAGAAATCTTCAAAGATAGTCATCTGCACAATATTGACTCTTCTAAACAATATTATATTTTTTCCTTCCATGTATTAGGTTTTCTTTAATTTCTCCTTGATACATTTTGTAGTTTTCTATATTCTTAAAGACACATGGGTATTTCACACTCATACTTCTGTAAATGGGGTCCTTCTTTTAAAATTTTTAGTAATTTTTGCTGGTATAGACAATAATACAGTGATGTTTACATGTTGGTCTTATAGACAATGATTTCTGTGATTTTAGGTATTAATTTATCATTTCAAATGTGTATTTTTCTAGATTTTTTATACAAAAAGTTACTGCATATGTAAATAATCACACTTTATTTCTTTCCACGTGCAATCATTTTTTTTTCCTTGACTTACTTTTACTGGTTAGGGTTTCATTTCCAACAATGAATAGAAGGTAAAGTAAGGGTCCTACATGTATCCTTTCCCATTTTAGGGGAAAATATTTCATCCTTAAATAAGAGGGTTGTCTTAAGTTTTTTTTTAATCATATTTTTCTCACATGAAAGCAATCCCATCATACTCTCATTTTTCAGATGAATTTTTAATCAATAGATGTTACATTTGTATTATTTTCCCATCAATTGGAATGATAAATATTTTCTCTCTATAATGATTACAAAGTAAATTACCTTTGTTTCTTTCATATGTTAAATTGATCTTGCATTTCTGAAATAAAATTACAATGATCCTTCTGTATCATCCTTCTTAAAAAAATCAGTGCATACATCATATCTAGATTAAGCTTTTGTTCTTCATCCATGTTCACAAAGCTTTGACTGAGTTTTTATTTATGTTACTTGCTTGATAGGTTGTTATCAAGGCTGTGTTAGGAAGCATTTTTCTTTTTTCCTTTTACCCAGAAACCTTTGTGTAACAGCACTGCTACATTTTTAAGTGTTATTATCCACTACCAATGCCATTTGAGCTTCTAGAACTTCGTTGTAGGAAGATTTACATAATGAACTTAATTTCTTTGCATAGGTGTTAGGTTTACTTAAGTTTCTATTTGTTGTGCAAAGTGTTCATTTTAGGACTTTTTCTATTTTATATAGGTATTAAAATGTATTCATCAATACTGCTTTTTATCTATTTAATATCTGTAAAAACTGTAATGGTATCTCTCTATTTATTTAGACATAAAAGATTTGTTTATTTTCAAGTTTTCCAGCAGGTTTTATCAATTTTATTAAAGGTTTTCAGTGAGAGTACCTTTGGCCCAGCTGTTGCTCTCTGTTGTAATTCCGTTCTTTGTCCTGATTTTGTGTGTTTTCTTCCTTCTACTTCATTTGGATTCAATTTCACTTAACTTTAGCTTTTCTATTTTTAGTTCCTTACAATGCATGCTTGGATTTCTGCTTTGTTTTGTTTGTAAGATATGTATTTAGGGTGGTCAGTACTTCCCAAGACAGACTTTTGGTACTTTAACCATCCCATTTTCTCTTGGCTTGTAACGTTTTGCTTGGAAAACCCCTGACAGCCCTCTGGGGCTTCCCCTGTGAGTTTCTAGCTTCTTTTTCTCCCACTGTTTTTAAGAGTTTTTCCCTTTGTCCTTGATTTTGTTTTTGTTTTTATTTTTGTTTTTTTACAGTTTGATGATAATGTGTCTCGGAGAGGATCTCTTTGATTTTGGTTCATGACATATTAGCTTCATGAATGTGGATATCCAAATCTCTCACCAGACTTGGGCGGCTCTCAGACATGATTTTTAAAAAGTAAGCTCTCTTTCCCCTTCTCTCTCTTCTCCTGGAACCCCAATAATCTGCAAGTTGGTACTTCTGATGACAGCCCGTGTGTCACGCGGGCTTTGTTCACTTTTTTGTTGCTGTCCTTTCTTTTTTCTCCTCTGAATAGATAATTTCAAAGGTCCTGTCTTCTCCTTCACAGATTCTTTCTTCTGCTTGATCCATTCTGGTGTTGATGCCTTCTGTTGTATTTTAATTTATTGTATGCTTCAATTCTGTTTGGCTCTTTTTATGATTTCTATCACTTTGTTAACTTTATTATTTTGTTTATATTGTCTTCCTTACACTGTGGAATTATCTTTCTTTTTTTCGTGTAGCTCACTGAGCTTCCTAAAACAGCTATTTTTAATTTTTTATTGGTTAATTCATAGATTTCCATACCTTTGGGGTTGGTTGCTGGAAAATTATTGTGAGCCTTTGGTGGTGACATTTTTTCATGCTCCTTGAAGTTATATGTTTCTGTCTTTGCATTTCAAGTAGCAGTCACCTTCTCCCTTCTACTAGCTGACAACAGGAGAGAATTACCTTCCACCAAAACTGCTAGTGATTCTGAGGCTTTCTAGGACCTTCTATGGTTGCACCTGCTCCACACTTTGTGCTCCCTCTTGTGGCAGAATTTTAACGTTTGTACACCTTATCTCAGTCTTGCAACGCACCAGGCTGGGTGCTGAAAGCTTTTTCTTTTGTTTTCACAAACATGATGCTAAAGTTCATGTTTGTGGTCTCTTGTTGGCCTTCAGATTCAGACTGGGTTTCTGCATGTGCTCATGAGCCATCTGCCAAAGCTCACCCTCTCTGCTGCAGTTGAGAGTGCCCACAGCAAGACAACCACTGGGTGTGGGTGTTTTGCAGGTGAAGTGTGGTTATTTCTAAGGGTGTCTGTGGACCAGTTGTGACTAAGCGGTTCATGAGCAGACTTCTTGATAGAGTCTTTGGTGCAGTTAATAGGATCTGCGTCCCTTTAATGCCCTTTGAGAGTCCTATTTGCTGCTATCTCACCCTCTTCTCACTCCCAGTTATGCACATAATGATTTAGTCATTTGGATGAGGCAAGAGAGAAATGAGCCTCTTTGGGAGCATCCCATAGAATTGAGAAAGCTAGGTGCTCACTCATATTCTTTTACTTTTCCTCATGAAAGATATCATGGGCTGAGAAGGTCTCTCTTGGCCCTAAGCTGTGTTACCTTGGAGGAAGGGCAATGTAGGTAAAATCAGGTTGCTCCTCTTATCTTCTCTAGTACATCCAATCTTATATTCTTTTGCTCCAGTGCTGTGGTGAAATAATCATATTTCCAAAAAGCCAAATCATAGATACAAATGACAATATAAAGGACTAATTAAATAGGTAACTTTATTTTTCTGGGCAATAAAAGATCATTAGAATTGGAAAGTTACACCCAGACTAGCACAAATCATACAATCAGTGAATGGTGTGCTGGACCAGGCTCACAGCTGATCAAAAGAGATTAGCGTTAAATCTCAGGAATTTTGAGACCAAGTTGTTAAACACAATCATTATTAAAATTCAATTACATAAACAAAATATTGTAAATCATAGTAACAATAAAAATGATAAATACTCAAAATGTTACCTTGTAGTTATTTTGCTACATTCACTATGTGCTTATGAAGTTATGTGCATCCATGATGTCTGAGTTGTGGAAATGCTACACGATAGTGTTCTACGATAAATCTCTTCCCTTTCCAATTCTCCATTCAGTGATATTAGGTTCGTAGATTTAAATTGATTACAGTCAGTGTACTCCCAGAACTCAAATTGGCAAACACTACAAACGAGGTCTTCCCCTCCACCAGAGCACTGGTTAGGAAACATTTACTAACTTACACTGGATACATGTTACACTAGATTCCTACCTGGAACATATAAAGAACTTATGTAAGTTCATAAAATGGCAGCAATGAACTAGGAAAATATGTGAAGAGACAATTCACAGAGAAGTAGACCCAAATAACGGATATTATTATGAAAGTTAAATATAAATAACTCTTATGGAAAGGAAAACTAAAACCTCCTGAGAAAATTTTGCATCCATGATGTTAGAGAAATTGAAAGATTGTAGACTTCAACTTGTGGATATGGTGTGGAAAAATGGAAGCTGTCATGTACTTCTGCTTGGAGTGAAAATAATACAAAAGCTTTGGACAGCAATTTGTCAATACTTGTGAAGTTTTATCCAGTACTCAACAGCTGGTAAGTACATACTCGAGAAGAAACACTCCTGTAAATGTGGTTAAGGAAAGATATTGAAGAATATTTGAGACAGAATTTTGAGTGATAATGAAAAGGAAAAAAATAGGAAGAACCAAAATACTTTTAGAAAAGAAAATAGGTAAAAATATTGTACTATATTCACAGAATAGACTATATTTTATGAGAAAAGTGAATAAAATTGCACAATATTAAATATATCAATATCGAGGAATGTCAAAAATATAAATTTGAGCCAATATAAATAATTCCAAAAATGCGCACTACACATTGTTTTTCTGCTTTTAAAATACATGCAAGACATAGCCATATCTATTAGATATAAATATATAGGTAATAGGGATCCTCTATAGGGAAAAGAGAGAATTAAATTAAGAATGAGCACATAAAAACTTTCCATCTATTCACAATATATTTTATAAGCTTGATAGTGGGTACACTAGTGTTTGTCATATTATTCTTTAAACAAAAATTATATGAATAAGGCAATTTAGACATGTTACAGAATATTTGTATAAACTTAGAGCAAGAGAAGACTTTGTAAGCAACCTGGTAAACGCCTGAGCCAATAAATGAAAGACTAGAAACATTTATCTACATAACATATAACAGTAACACTTCTGTCAAATAAATGCAAATAAATGATGGAAAAACACATAAAACTCATTCCTAATGTTTCATGAGCACTTACAATGTATCATACATTATTTTATGTGCCAAAGATACATCAATGAACAAGACAAACTTCCTGTCATTTCATAGTTTATATTCTGCTAAGAAATATAAAAAGCAAAATAAACAAAGTGGAATTAATGATACGAGTAAAAATAGACGAAAATAAGAAATAAAACATATTAATAGCGTGTAGAGGAAAACAACTCTAGAGGATAACATTTGACAAAATTTGAAAAAAAAAATCCCTCTATTTGGGCAAATAAGATTCATGTCTGTGGGAGAAGAAAGGCCAAAGTTCCTAAATTAGAAATAAATGGGGTTAGTGAGGAAGATTAAAAAGAACTAGAAAGCTAAAGAGACAGGAAGGAAATGAACAATAGGTCAGAGAGAAGAAAAACTGATACGGACTTTTATTGACCAGCACTTGATCACTTCCGAGTGTTAAAAAAACAGAAATAATGTACATATTTTGAACGTGTTTTTCAGATGGTTTGCATTCTTTTGACTGCATCACTGCACTGAGACTAAAAGATACAAACACATGTGTCTTTAATAATCTAAAACTATAGCATCTAATTGCACAGAAATATTTTGCTTTCTGCTTTTTAACCATATTTGGGGGGCTACTACTTGAACACTGTTTCAGTGAAATAATGATTATTTATGTTAACCTTGAGAACACGCCACTTTTTAAAATTTCTTTTTTAACTCATCTTGATATTTCTTATTAAGAGAAAATTCTGTAAACCACAGAGTATTTTTCAAACAATCTGTCTAAAACTAAAGATACTTAGAAAGTGAGCTTTTGTGTTTTGAATCATAAAACAAAGTCCCATAAGGTCTATTTGTATTTTCAATTAGAAATCAATTAAAAGTACCCCCTGGACTTAAACCTCGTTCTGTCTGTATATTAGGGTCATCACCCCTTTCCCTAAGCTGCTTACTCTAGTGTCCTCTGTATAAATGGCACCATTATCATTTCATTCAGTAAAATCTAGAAGGATATACATCTTTCTTAGCCCTTCCCTCTTACCGCTGTCATCTTCACCTCCTGTCAGATTTAATGGCATCATCTATGTCAGTAACCTCCCTAATTAGTGTCATCTTCACCATTCCTAACATCACAGTTTTGGGTAAAAATAAGACTGACTTCTCCTGCCCCTAACTATTGTTCTTGTTCTTTATCCCCATTAATACCAAATTGACTGTCCTCTGAACAGGTGAAATTGTCTGCCCAAAGCATGGAAATATGACCTTGTCAATCCTTGCTTGAAACTCCTCAAAGGGTTTTTTAATTGACTACCTGGTAGTATTCAAGCAACACAGCTTAGATTATGAGCATTTTCTTCTCACTCACACCCACTTTTTGTCATCTCAGTCTGTTCCAGCTTCCATCCATCTCCAGATATTCATAACCTCACCTAATAAATCAACATTATAGGACTGCATACTGGTCTCTTTATTCATTTTATTGACTCTTTCTTCTGTGTCTGTCATTTCCATCTTCAGTTCTTGGTATGTTTTAGCCCCATTCAACTTGATATCTAACACTCCCCCCAAAATCACCCAAACCAGGACATCTTTCCTAACGCGATTTCCTCGTAGCTGATACTGGCAATCCATTGTGAAATTGTCATTTATAGTCCAGTCTTCAAGTATACCCAGTAATCCTATCTTCTATAAATTACATATTAATTTAGAACCATGTGCTTGTATCTATGCCTTAAATAGACTATGGACAATTACATGGTAGGGACCGTGCATTATGCTTTACTGAACTATGTGTATCCATTACCAAACAATATGCTTGATGCACAGAAGTCCTTAACTGATACTAGCTCAAGCAATAAGTAAGAAACAGTCTTCATGGAAATACAATTACTTTACTAGTTTTATATTTATTTGTAATTATTATTTACTAATTATTTATTTATTATATTCTGTTGTGCTTTGTTGTTTTAATCCTGTGAAAATAGTGGAGAAAAAAATTAACGCAGTTTAAAAGGGTCCTGGGAGATTAACTAACTCCATCGAAGGAACATTGTAAACTTATAGTGGTTATTTTCAAACTCTCCAAGAAGGTAATGTAAGAATTGCAGAGTTTAAACTGAATGCATTTTTTTTTCCTATATACACAAATGAATCTACTGGGAATAAATGAAGAAACAATAAATCAATTAGAATTTGACCAACTGATAAGAGGTGCGTTAAAAAAAAATGTGACCTGGGAGACTGGTTCTACCTAGATCTGCAACTAATGAGTCTTTTTCCTTGGAAAAAGTACTATCTTATTCTTAGGTCTATTTCCTTGGGTGCCTGGGATAAGCAATGTCCAAATCTCATGATATCTACAAAATTCTAGTATTCTTTGGTATTTAAAATACTGGAGTGAACACAAAATCCATTTGGATGCAAGATGCAGAAGTTGTAAATAGCATCCTTCTTTTTTTGATGGATGTGGAGATTACTACTGTGGCAGGAAGTGTAACGTTAAACGGCAAACAAGCAACCAAACAAAGAAAAATAGCTCAGATGCTAAGCGAAATCTGAAGTCATCTAACTTGTAAGTCATGCATGTGATTTACTTGGGAGCCGTTTTGAAAAGAGCTACCATTTATGTGGCTGTTTATTCACAGACTCTAAGATAATACCACAAGAGGGGAAAACACTTATGTTTCATTGTATCACATAGATTGATATTAAACAAACAAATGAAAAATGACATCTCCTAGCATGGGCTAAGTTAATCCAATAAAAATATTTCTTTGGGAAAGAAATGATATCTTGGTAGAATTGCTCATTTTTTTTAGAATTACAGAACGTTTCAACTGAGATAGGGTCCAAGAATTATTTATCCATTCACAGCTCAGGAAACTGTGCCAAACAATACTGGTTAGTTGCCAAGACGGTCATCTGTTCCTTTTCCCTTCCACCTGAAATATACACTCAGGATTTATGAAATCTCTGTCTTGTGTTCATTCTATTCCAATATACTGGTTGGCATTATATGTTCCTTGCCCAGTGTGTAATACCTAGCTGAATGTTTTGAATATTTAGGTTCTGAATAAATATTTCTTCAAGTACATTTGAAGATTTTTCCCTCTTTTGTTGATCAGCCTTCCACTTCTGCCTCAACATGCTCGTGTATATCCAGACTCAGCTCTGTTTCTCCCTGTCCCGTTTACTTACATCATTGCTCATGAGAGTTGTAGAGTCCTTTTGTCATGTCTTTTATCAATTCAGACACATTTACAGAAAAGTCAAGACTACAAAGTGTTCACTTGGTCATAGCCAGACATCTTGTGCTTTCGTTTCTAGGCACCAGTCTGGTAAACACCCTCAACCACATTCAGTTTTAGGGTCACAGCTTGAAGCAAATATCCTGCCCAGAGGACGGTTTCTCACCACCAAGTTACACTGTGGCCTCATCACCTCCTCCCCTTATGGTACACAGGAAGAACTTAACACATGCTCAGCCATGTAAGCCAGACTGTATCCTACTGGCCAAGAAGGCCAGTTGATTCAGCCTTGGTGGTTATTCTCACTTAACGAATATAATTTCTAAGTAGTTTGTTGAGGTGCTGGTGGTTATTCTCAAGTACTTGAGCCCAGGCTGTTTGCAAAGCATTGTAAATTTCTTTTTCCAATAGTTTTAGGAGGTCAGATAAATATGTCTATATGAAACGTACTTGGAATCAAATGACTGTTTCTGCATAAATTCATTATATTGGTTTTATACCATTTATTAGAAAGTATGTTTTCTGAAAGCTATTTCATGTCCTTTTGCAATTTCTCATGTGACAGAAGCATTACTACTGTTCAGCAAATCCTCAATAAATGCTCCACCGTGACAGATGCGGTGAGAATATACGCTCAGCATTGAGAAAGAAATTGGAATTTCTTGTACATACTACCTCTTTATACAAGTAAGTTTTTTAAGCTCACCATCCTGACTCATCTTAGAATATACCTCTTTAAGAATCCTTAAAGACGGATGTAAACTTGACTTTTGTGGTGATCGTTTTGTGATATATACAAGTATCAAATCCTTAGGTTACACATTTGAGACTAATATAATATTACATGGCAGTTACACCTCAATTAATTAATTAACTAATTAATTAAAAACTCTTTGCTCCCCCCATTTTCAAAAAAAAAAAAAAGAGAATCCTTTCCACACTCCATCAATTTATTTAGGGAGAGCTTTACATATGACACCATAGCTCCCCATTCTTAACTTCATCATGGTAGCTGTTTCCAGAAACTGTACTTTTAAGTAGATATTTGTGACTTTCCTACAGGACTGTAAGTTCCTCTTAGAACTAAATGAAATGAGCAGAATATTCAGATATTCTGTTTCTACCATATTCACTTCTCTTTTTCTTGGTCTTTTACTTGAGGCACCTAACTGCAGCGAAAACTAAAGCTACTAACATAAAAGTAACTCTTTAAGCAAGTGTGATTTAGATTTCCCCATAGAAAGCCCACATTCATTTCCTTTTATAAACCAAATATTTTTTTAAAAATGTGGTTGCAAGAAAATGTCAGCTTACATTTCATACGTAGAGATCTAATTTTACTATGTAAAATGGACAATGGAAAATGTTGATTATCTGGAAAGAACATTGGTATAAAAATGTAAGAAGATAACGTTATTCTTTTTTTCCTTCAACTTGTTTTGTATTCAGTTATCTCGTTTGCTCTTGAACTTGATTCACACTTTCTTGTCCATTTTCTATCACCTACACTAAAATGTAAACTTCATGATGGTGAGAAATCTTGTCTAGATTGTTTAACATTCTCAAGGTCTAGAAAAGCACCCAGCAGATAGTTGTTACTACAAAAACTGTGTTGAATAAACTTGTTTATTGTTCAAGTTGAAACATATCACTGAATTTGCTTTCCTTCCTTCCTTGATATATCTTTAAGAATTTTGAGTTTGATAACCTTATTTTTCCTTAAAATTGTATGAAGTTTTCCTTTTTTTTTAAATATTATTTTTTGGGGGGAGTAGATTTATTTATTTATTTATTTTTATTTAATGGAGATCCTGGGGATTGAACCCAGGACCTCATGCATGCTAGGCATGTGCTCTACCACTGAGCTTTACCCTCCTCTGCTGATTTTTTTTTTTTATCTTACTTTATATTTTATCTCAATGTAGTGAATAAATGAAAATAAATAAAATGTATACTGAATCAATCTTCTAAATTACACCAATATTTACTTATTTTTTATGCACACTGGGATTGTGTGTTTAAGTTCCTAATTCTTCTGCATAGGGTGTATATATAGTTGAAATCCAAGTTTATGTTTTTAAATTGGCATAAAAATTTCACAGCAGAAATTGCCTAATAATAACTCATTTCCTACTTTTTCTGCAGTGCTGCCTCATTTATTTTTTCATCTATGCATATGACTTTCTTGTCTGTATCTTTTCTCTCTTTCAATTTGCCTGATTTCTCTATGTTACCATGTTATTTTGTTGTAATGAACATAGCTTTAGCAAAGGTCTTAATTCTGGTAGGACAAGCCCCTTACCTTTTCTTCTTTAAAAGTGATAGTTCTACTCTTGGATTTTGCATTAATGAACATAGCATAAGCTGGGATATTAATCAGAATTGAATCTCTAAAATATTGTAGGATAATTGATATCTTTATTAGATCCAATGGTCCTATCAAAATTTAGTTGTTTTTGAAAATATTTCCATAAAATTATACAGTAAGTTCCACATAGATCTTGTCTATTTCTGTTAGATTTATACGTAAATACCTTACAGTGTTTCTGTTGTGGTTGTTAAGTTAGTGGTATATTAAAAATAAATTGTTTCTGTTTATAATTGACCTTAAACATAATAGTTTGTGCAAATTAATGCTACATTCAGTCATATAGTATTACTCCTGTTAACTGGTCATGAAATATTTTTTATCTTTGTAGATAAATATACCATCAGCAAAAAAAATTAAGTCCTTATATTTTTAGTCTTCTATGATGGTCTTAAATGTGCTGCAGAATCTCCACAATAACATCAAAAAGAAGTGGTATTAGTGATCACTTTGCTTTCACGATTTTCTAAAAGACTACTAATGCCTTGATGTTAAAAGTGACGTTTATATAGATACTGGTAAATATGCTGAAGATTGTTTTTATCATTCAAAGCTGTTGAATTCAAAGCTGTTGAAGTAAATATGCATTCCATCTTGGTGCAATCATTTTCTTTTCTATTTCTTTATTGTTTGGAGCAAATTGCCTTTAACAATTTTTCCTCCAAAGGAACATTACTATTACAATCCTCAAATAAATTCAATTTGGTCTTCTATACACTATATAGATGTAGTTCGATTTGGTTTGGTACTGCTGTAGGATTTTGGAATAATTTTCATAAGTAAGATTGACTTTTCCTTTTCTTATCTTAACACATTCTCATCTAATTTAGACATCAAGGTAATTCTCATTGTAGAGAAAAAAATAGCAACTCTTCTTTTTTTCCCTATAGTTTAGAAAAGTTTGTGTAATTTATAATGATTTCTTTCTTAAAATTTACTATTTCTCTGCTGTAAAACTATTTGACTTTTGTGTTACCCATACAGGAAGATTTAAAATAACCTACTGATTTCATTATAATTATTATAGCTTTATCAAACTTCGCAGAATCAACTTTTGCCTATGTTAATTTTATCTCACACATATTGTAAATAGTAAATAGATAGTGTCTATAGAATCGTCCTACTAACTAAAAATTATTGCCTAATTATTGCCTAAGAACATCCTTTATTCAGATTTCTTTACTTTTTTCCTAATGTTCTTTTTCTGTTCCTTTATCCCATCCAGGATAGCATGTTACATTTTGTCACTCTGTCTCTTTAAACTCTTTTTGGCTGTGACAGTTTCCTTATCATTTTTAAATGTAATGGAAATTAGACGCAGCTAAAAATCAGAACATTAGGGCATTAGTTGATTATGTTGCTATTCTGGCAAGAGATTTGGTGCTATTGTTCTGAGCAATAAAGAGAAATCCAAAAAGTAATGTCCCCAAGGAAGAAGGAGGAAAGAGTCCTATTGAAGAGCAGAGACAGATCTGAGGCGCCCATATACACCATAGACACAATCTTATTGGCCATAAATTAATAATGAATTAAAGTAGGCATATGATGATTTATCATGGAATTTTAGTTTTGTATACACTTAATATTTTCATTATTAAAATGTCATGTATGTACACATATATGTATTTATGTGAGCATATACATGTATGTCAAAGTATATATATATGAAAACTCTCTCTCTGTGGTTTCAACTTTTATGACAAAGCATACTTAATTCCACTCAAGCTTACAAAAGCCTATGCATAGGATGACCAAGAAGTTTTTAAATTTTTTTCTGTCTTTTTTCACACAGTACTTACAACCATATTTTATAACAAAATTTTCACTTCTGAAAAAAATTTAGAAAGAGGTTATATAATTCCACCATTTGTTCCTTAAAACTTTGGAGATTTCCGATCACTGATTTCACCATTTTTAAGTGATAAAATGATGTTAGGACCTAACATTTATTCCACTAAAAAAGGAAATTTTCTGTGTAGTGAGAAGGCGGAAGCAGTGTGGTTTGTGCTTTTTCAACAGAAAGAAGAGATAAGAATGACATTTTTTGCTGCACCTTTCTCAGGGATCCAAACTGGTTAGATATCTCTCGTTCAGTTCTAAACTGGGAACTCAGGACATGTCTAATTATCCAGAAGGCTCTTATCCACAAGAATCAGGACCGTCCTTTTCCAATCAGGTGTGTGTCTGTGTGTGTTGGTGTGTATGTGAGTATGTGTTTCTAACCACTATTATTCAAGAAATAAACTCTTGAGGTTTTTAACCTCAGGAAAGTATCTAAAAATATTTACACCATAAAGTGATTCTAATTGTTTAAGTGTTTGAATTCACATTGCAGGCAAAGAATTTTTATTACTTCTAACGTGTACTCTTTTTCACTTTACTCAATGGTAGGTAAATAAGATGTATTTGTTGAAGAATCAAAAATTAGGATGTTGCTGTAGGATGGAACCTTGTCTCTAAACAAAACTAGAAGAACGAATCTTTACATTGAGGATTCGAGAACTGAATTTCAATTTAAATTCTCACACTTAATGAGTTTTCTACTCTTGTGCGAAAGCTTACGTTCTGTAACACACAACCTTACTTGCAAAATAAAACAATTTATTTTCATTGTTTCCAACGATCATGATCAAATATAAAACAGCTTTAACTTTTTAAAAAAATCTATGCACTGTGCATATTTATTAAATAGATTCTTTTCCTGGGAGCTTTGCTAGACAACATTAAGATGTTACTATATAAGCAAATGTGGGATTAATTTTGTTAATTATGATGGTGATGATAACTTATAGTAAATTATGACAATGATATGGACAGAACTTGAATGAAAACATACTAGGAAGAACCATTCAACAAAATTTCATATATCTTACTCAGATTTACCTTGCAAAGAAAGCAATTACCACCAAATAAAATAAGACTTAAAAAAAACCCATATGTGTTAATATTCAATATGAGTGATGGAAAACATTTTTGATTAAATATCTTAAAGTAGGTAAATTAAAAACAACTATTATTTTTTTTTAACATTTTGAAATAATTGTTCACTATTTTACAGCAAGAGAAAGTTTAAAAGTTGATTTTTAACTTTATATGAATTATCATTTCTATTCTTTCCTTTTTTATATATGCATGAGTGAAAATTTTCTGGATTCTCACTTTTCTAATCTAAATTTATCAATTCACCACAGAAGAGGAAACAGAAAAAAAATCCCAGTTTTATTTTATTCAGAAATTCTTTCTAAAAAATGAAGACTTTGGATTCATCTCTGCGGTGGATGAGCAGTCATAATATATGATGGAGTCTATCCGAGATCGCTGGGCTCATCACGGCATCGGTAGGTCCTTGCCGCGGGAATGTAGTTTCGCCTGTTTGCTTAATTTCAAGATACCTAGAATTTGAGACAAGCATATAAGTTATAGTAAAGCAGCTTACTCTGATTCACTCATGTCTGTTTTATGTTAATTCATAGTATATTCATGTTATATTTGAACAAGTTAAATTTAATAATACTGTATCAAGTCGTCAAAAATTTGAAACGTTTCCTCCCTGTTCATTCCATTAACCACCCAAAGTCATGTATCTCACAGCTTGAGGCAGCCTAGAATAATAGCAGCATTAAGATTTGGAGGTAGAATTGAATTTTAATCAAACTTTACCAGTCTCTAGCTTTGAGCCTCTCTGGACTTAAGTTTCCTTTTCTATTAAATAGAGATGTAAAACATGCCACAATTACCTTAGTGGATTTCTGTGACATTCAAATCAAGTGACATATATTTGACAGTGATTCTTAAACTAAAATATTATATATTACTCAGCTGGTAGCATTATATTACATAACCAATATGACTTTGGCCATCTCTAAGATTCAGTTACTTCACCCACAGAATAATACCTACCCTTTTCACACATTTGATGATGAAATTTAAATTAAATTACATATTGTATGTACAAACTAAAACAATGTTTTGGCTTAATTTTAGGTATAAAAGGTATAATTTGTATTAGCTTTTCATTTATAAGAAGCTCTTACATATTCAGTAATGATTATACTATTTCAAAAAGAGAAAAAATGATTTTTCACTTGTTTGTTCAGAGGCAAGATTCTTTACTTGCCTTTATCCTAAAATTTTAGAGCTTACTATTTTATTCTTTATAAATACTTCACTCTAAAGAAAGTTAGACACAGTGGTATTTACTGTTAACCATGTGATTGACATTATTAACACTATATGCATATTATTATCTTTCAGTTTTTAAAATAGCCATACCAGGTTGAGTTAATACTCTGTCTTCCATCCTCCCTCCCCTTCACTCCCCACCTTCCTTCCTTCCTTTCTTTCTTCTTTTCTTTTCTTTTCTTTCTTCTTTTCTTTTCTTTTTCTTTCTTTCTTTCTTTCTTTCTTTCTTTCTTTTCTTTCTTTCTTTCTTTCTTTCTTTCTCTCTCTCTCTCTCTCTCTCTTTCTTTCTTTCTTTCTCTCTCTCTCTCTCTCTCTTTCTTTCTTTCTTTCTTTCTTTCTTTCTTTCTCTCTCTCTCTCTCTCTTTCTTTCTTTCTTTCTTTCTTTCTTTCTTTCTTTCTTTCTTTCTTTCTTCCTTCCTTCCTTCCTTCCTTCCTTCCTTCCATCCTTTCTTCCTTTCTTTCTTTCCTTTCTTCTTCTTTCATTTTGTGAAGTTATTAACTTAGTAAACGTGGCTCTATGAATTAAACATGTGTCTAACTCCCTAGACCCCTGAGAGTTTCTCATGATACAGTGTCTTTATTTCATTGCACATTAAGAATTGACTCATTTTAATCGTACGTAGGATCTTGCTGAAGATATTTTGCCATAGAATAAATATAATTTTATTTATACTACAAAGTATGAAAGTCAAAATAACAAAGTAATAGAAAAATAATTTGATGTTATACTTTAAAAAGGCTATGAATGGAAATGGCTACTTAAGTTTTAAACATTAATGACTCAAGTGGCAGAAAGACCATGACATATTGGCCTGAACTGTTTTTCTCCAGAGATGAGTAAATCTGATAATTATGACCCTGAACTGGTGAAGCATGGTGCTTCTGCCAGGCAGAAAAAGGGAAGACACACAAGCAAACATGGAGAAAACTGTGAGTCCTGTATTCTGCTTGTCTCCTCTCAGTATGCCGAGGTGAATCTTAGAAACTGTGATCAACTTGGTGATAAGCACGCAGTTTCCTTTACCTTCATGAGGAGAGCAGTGTTGAGGTTAACTCTGATATGCTCTTGGAAGATATAATAAAATTTAGCAGAAACTGTTGAGTTTAGGATCTTTTCATGCCCTAAAAATGATGAAATGATCATGACGATGACAGTTGAGACACGCAGTTTCTAAGGGATTGCTCAGCAACTAACCTCAGGGACGAGTAAATAGAAATGGAAAACAGAAGCAAAAAGAAACACAAAATACCCTTCAGCTATGTTCTTAAACAGTCTGAAAGAGATGCCTTGATTGCTATTCACAGAAATGTTTCTGAGTGGTGAACGAGATACGTTCTCTGTCCTTTATCAAGCCTGAATATCATGAAAAATAAAGCCTGAAATAGTTTACACAGAAGGAAAAACAACAGGCTTCTCCCACCTATAAACTTTGATTAAATGTTAAAAAGCAAATTATTAAATAGCATCACTTTACAATGATTAATTATGGGAATGAAAATGTGCCATATGTAATAATCAAAGGGGAAATATTTTATGATCACATGCATAGTGTTGAAAAGGTGTCAGGTCAAAATCAGTATGAATTCCTAATTAAAAAGAGCTTAATTTTAAAAACTTCTAAAATATAAATACTGCCTTTGATATATATATATTTTCAAAAGCTGTCATTATGCTTATTGGTAAATGCTAGCAGCATTTTCATTGTATTTAGGAAAGGACAAGAACTTTTACTGTCGTTACTGTTGGGTCATATTGACTGTTCTGCTGCTGTTAACCAACATGAATAACCAAGAAAAGGAAAAAAATAAATGATATGAAATTAGAATTAAAAGGCAAAATTAATATTATTTGAAAAAATATGGGATTTAAAATATTTTTAAAAATCTTCAAAAGCCTCACCCCCAAATACTATGAACAATAAGGAAATCTAATAATGTGGACTTGATTGAAATCAGATATAAAAATCAATGTCATACTAAATACAAAAACAAGGAAAATGTGACAAAGGAAAAATGCCATATTTATAAAACCAAATATCAGAAAAAATAAACTTTTCAATTGAAAACTCTAGAAATAAATTATTAACTTAAAGTGGTACTGATGAACATAAAGTAAGACATGCATAATGGAAATAGAAATTATTCAAGGATAAAAGCCAACATTTTCAAGATATAAATTATCTCTCTACATATACCTTTACTGTGATTCTATTGAAAAACCAATGTACCATATTTTTTAAGTGACAGGTTCCTGGAGAGCTGAGTTTAAAGTTCTTTAGGCACATATGAAATGTAATGATGGGGAAAATAGTCTGAAAAAGAAATGTAAGACAATATGTGGGCACTATCAAAGACTCCAGTGTATTATAAAACTAAGAAAATTTTACATCTAGTTTACATGGAGGGATGAATTAAATAATATAGGAATAAATGTAAATATAAATTATAATGTATTATTTGCTAAAGGTAGGATTTCATATCAATGAGAACACACTGATTTATTCAGCAAATATGTCAGAAAAATTCAGTGCCCACTTGGGAAGAATTTTTTTTATAAATTTAAGTTCCTACATCATTTATTACACACACAAACACACACACCAAATAAACCAAAGAAAGAAGGAAATCATATAATATTATGAAGGAGCATGGGCATAACTTAAGTTTATAAACTCAGAATAATGAAGGCATTTTTATTCAGATCACAAGCCATAAGCCATAAGAACCATATGCCGTAAAGGAAAGTTTGATCAAGTCAACCATTATCCATTTTAGCACCCCAAAATTACCATAAATAAAATTAAAACAGAAATAGTACCTGAGACATGTATTTGCAAAACATATGGAAAGAAATGAACTAATATTCTTAACCTGAAAAGTAAGAAACAAATCAGCTATTTAATATAAACAGGAGTCTCAGAGAAGTAAAATAAAAACAGTATTTAACCACAATGAAAGATGTTTAATCTTATTCATAACAGGAAAAACAAAGTTCAAATTTTTAAAACAATATTTCTTATCAGATTTACACATTTAAAAAATGTGAGTAATATGTAGTGTGGATGAAGTTGTGAGAAAACAGGCTTTTAAATTTATTTTTGGTTCTATATAAATGGGTAGAGCTTCCTTGGACTAGAACTTTCAATCATTTCAAAAATTTAAAACGCAAATGCCAGCTGGCCCAGCAGCTGCCCTTTAGGAAATTTCCCCTAGGGAGGTACTAAAAATTATGCACAATTGTGTATGAAATGTTAGTCATACCATTGTACCTAATAACAAAAATTAAGAAACAATTTAAATACGTATTGTAAAAATTAAAAATCTGCCAAGAATTAGTTTTTGCCTATTTACCAGTGAAACACAGTGTAAACAGATATTCATAAAAATTTGATAATTTTGTAAGACATGATATGGAATAATCACTAGCATATTTTCTTAAATGGAAATATTACCGAATATTTTGTTTGTTTCTTAAATATGTGTTTTAAAAAGGGAGTTGGAGGGAACTGTCCATATTTCTTATTGTACCTTTATGGAAAATTTTAAGTTTTAAAAATGAGAACTGTGATTTATTCTAAGGGAGGACTAGGGAATTTAAAGAGAGGAGTAGAAAGGGATATTACATTTTTATACTCTTATTTTTTAATAACTTACAAAGTACTTTTTTTACCTTTCCTGAGAAAAATAATTAAGGAGAAGCACGAATATCACGCTTCCCTCCCATAAACAAACACTTCTAGCTTTTGTATTAAACATGAAGCTACCAGAACCCTTTATCTTTTTTCCTCATCTTTCTCATTCCTTTTTTTTTTTTTTCTTTGACAGCATCTCCATTTTCCCTTGCCAGATCCGTTGCTGTAGCCATGGTGATCCGTTTCCTTGTAACGGTAATGCTAGGCAGTGCCATGATCATAAATTGTAAGTGGTAACAGAAAAGTAAATAGCAGCATTGTTCATCTAACAATCGTAATGCATTACTTTGATTCGTATTCAGAAGCGCAGAAATATAAGCCAGCAATATTGAATTTATTTTTCATTGAGCTTACATTTTTGCTATTAGTTTAGAAATTTGTCAGCCCACTTTTGCGTGGACTTACCACTTACGAACAACACAAACCCTGTAAATAACTATGATTATTTTAACAGCATTATTCAACCAAGGAACTCCGGATTCTCTGACAGGTAAGTGAAAATTTTCTAATATTTTGAAGCACAAACTACTGCATTGGTACATGCTGGGTACAGGCATGTATACAACGGCATTAACAAAAGACTGAAGGTGATTAGTTGTTATCCATAATTCATTGTAGATTTATTGACTTATTTATAAAGAGGAAGTACTTGTGGAAAGCAAAGGACACAGTTTTGGCATCTCTCTCTCTATATACATATACTTATATATAAATGTGTAGAGATATGTCATTGGGAATGGTCATGAGTTAGTTATCTGGAATTTTGGGGTTGGAATAAAAAAAATATTTAACCTGTCTAGATAAAATCTTCTATAATGTTGAGACATGCAGAATTAATGATATAGTCTATCTTTCTAGGAAGTTACTGTGGTCCATGTCCAAAAAACTGGATATGTTACAGAAATAACTGCTACCAATTTTCTAATGAGAGCAAAAGCTGGTACCAGAGCCAAGCTTCTTGTATGAATCAAAATTCCAGTCTCTTGAAGATATATAGCAGAGAGGACCAGGTTGAGTATTTGATTTTTTTTTAATTTAAAAAAAGATTAAAAATTTTTTTTATTGAAGTGTAGTTGATTTACAATGTGTTAGTTTCTGGTGTACAGAAGGGTGATTCAGTTATACATATATTATTTTTCATATTCTTTTATGTTATGGTTTATTACAAGACATTAATACAGTTCCCTGTGTTATAATGTAGGACCTTTTTGTTTATCTGTTTTATACATAGTAGTTTTTATCTGCTAATTCTAAACTCCCAATGTATCCCTCCCCCACCCATTTCTCCTTTGGTAACCATAAATTTGTTTTCCATCGATGAGTTTGTTTCTGTTCTGTAGATAAGCTCATTTGTGTCACTTTTTAGATGCCACAAGTAAGTCATATCACAAGTTATTTGTCTTTCTCTTTCTGACTTAGAATGAGAATTTCTAGGTCCATCCATGTTGCTGCAAAGTAAACATTGATTTTATTTGTGGTTTCAAACAGGACTTCTTTAAATTGGTGAAGTCGTATCATTGGCTGGGACTAGTACAAATTCCAGCGAATGGTTCCTGGCAGTGGGAAGATGGTTCCATTCTCTCGGCTAATCAGTAAGTTTCTGTGCCAGGAGGTCTCTGTTTGTGGATTTGTCCCTCAGTTGCCCCTATGATCACTCAACTATCACATTTTCCTTCATGCAATGCCAGGACATCCCCATATTCTAACAGATTCAACAAAAAACCTCTTAAGGCCTAAATTTAGGAACTAGTGGAGCGGAGCAGCCAATATCAATAATAATGAGTAACATTATGTTGATGGATGTTTGGATAGTTCCCAGTTGTTGACTATTATTACAAATAAAGCTACTTGCAATGAGCACTTATATGGAAGTCTTTGTAGGAACACAGGCTTTCCTTTCTCTTACATAAATATCTAGGAGTGGAATGGTTGAACCATATGACGGATGTATGTTAAGCTTTTTAAGAAACTCTCAAACTGTTATCCAAAGAGGTTGTGCAGTTTTACATTCCTATTAGCAGTGTGGGAGCGTTCCAGTGGCTCTACATCCTAGTCAACACTTGTTATAGTCAGTCTCTTAAATATTAGTCATTATCATAGGTGTGTAGTGGTATCTCCTTGTGGTTTTAACTTGTGTTTTTCTAGTGGCTAATGATACTGGACATCTTTTTTTGTGCCTATTTACCATTTATTTAAAATTTTCTGTTTATTGATTTCATTTTTATTTTTATTTACTATCTCCTTACTCAGGGTGGACTTTTCTTTTCCTAGTCTCTTCTGGTGAAAGCTGACATAGTGATTTGAGACCTTTCCTTTTTTCTAACAGAAGCATCCATGCTATTAATATTTGAAATGATTTGGCAACATCCCCACGTATTTTGAGATACTGTGTTTTCATTTTAATTTAGTTCAAAATAGTTTCTAAATTCCTTTTTGCATTAGTTTGAACTATCAATTACTCAGAACTGTGTTATTTAGTTTCTAACATTTGGGGATTTTCCAGAGATCTTCCTGTTACTAATTCTAATTTCATTCCATTTTGATCACAAAACATATTTATTATGAATTGGCTCCTTTTAAATTTATTTAGATAAGTTTTATGGACAAGACTTGGTCTATCTTTGGAAATATTCTATGTGCACTTGAACAGAATGTGTATTACATCATTTTGAGGTAGAGTGTTCTATAATTTCAATTAAGTCAAGTTGGTTGAGAGTGTTGCTTAAGTCATGTATCTCCTTTCTGATTTTCTGTTTTATCCATTATTGAGAGAGTTATTGAAATCTTAGATTATAATTATGGATTTATGTATTCTGCTTCCAGTTTAAATAGTTTTTGCCTAATGTATCTTGAAGTTCTATTATTAGGTGCATAAATATTTAGGATTGATAAATTTATGGCTCTGTCATTAGGCAATGAGTTCTGTCTCCCTAATGATATTTTGTGCTATGAAATCCTACTTTGTTTAATATATATATTACTACTCCAGTTGATTAGTGTTAATATGGCACATAATTTTGCATTCTCTTATTTTTAACCTATGTGTATCTTTATACTATATCTTTATATGTTTTGTAGACAGAATATAGTTGGACTGATTTTTCATAATCTGACAGTCTCTGCACTTTTAAATTGGAAGTTTAAAACATTTACATTTAGTGTGATTATATGGTTAAGTTTAAGTGTATTTTCTTGCTATTTATCTTTTATTTGTCTAATTTGCTATTAATTCTTATTTTCCTTTTTTGGACTTTTAAGAATATTTTAATTTATTGTAAAATGTTATCTATTTTCTTGGCTTACTAGGTATTACTATTTGTTTCATTTCAAAGTTTGCTCTGAATTTTATTACACATATCTTTAACTGATCAATTGCTATTATGTCACTCATGTATAGTATAGGATTCCTGTAAAAGTATTCTCTCATTTCTCTCTTCCCACACTTTGTACTATTTTTTCCAGCTTTATCAAGATGTGACTGACATATAACATTGTGTACATTTAAGGTGTATAATGGATGATTTGATATACATATATATTATGTAATGATTACCACAAAAAAAGGTTATTTAACACAACCATCACCTCACATGACTACAGATTTTTTTCTTGAGAATGTTTAGGATTTACTCTCTTAGCAACTTTCAGGTACATATATTGTTAACTATAGTCACCATGCTGTTTATTAGATATATTATTAGATAATATAGACAATATTAGATATATATTATTAACTCTCTTGTATATATATTTGTTTATTTTAGAACTTTCCTCTTAATATCTGTATTTATTGCTATAAACCTCCCTCTTAAAACTGCTGCTGCATGCTCTAAATTTTCGTATGTTCTGTTTTTATTTTCATTTGTCTCAAGACACTTTTGATGTTCTTTTTCATTTCTTCTTTGACTTCATATATGAAGAGATTCCAGACTTTCTAAATCAACAAATTTCCAATCTATAAAAAAATAGCAACACATAATTTATAATAGAATGCATTTTTTACTTTTATTAGCTGACTTGGCTATATTTTGCATACCTATGAATTAAGAAAGGGCAGGCATGGTCTTAGAATCTCCTGAAATGGTATTACTTCAGTACCTCTATTTAAATATTGTTTCATTTTTATATGTATGCATTAGTAAAGTTGTGAATATAATCTGTCCTTCTCTCCAATCTAGGCTAACAATGGTTAAAATGCAGAACGGAACATGTGCAGTCTATGGCTCAAATTTTAAAGCTTATACAGAAAATTGCCTAAATCCAAACACATACATCTGCATGCAGAGGAGTGTATAAAAGCTTATAATTTATAAAATATAAAGAATCAAAAGAAATTCTCTGAGTGTTCTCCTCGAAGAAAACTTGGAAGAAAATGCCTCCAATAGTTATGTTAATTTTCATATACATTTAATAAATTATTGTTGAATTAAGTTTTAAATTGTAATTTTATTAAATATGCACAACTATTAAACTAACAAGGCTTTTAGATTTTTTTCAAACTTGAAACTTTTGAAAATAATATAAAATTAAAGCTTGGAGAAGGGTATATGGTGGTTCATTAAATTTGATGTATTTGAGAATTTTCAAAGTAAAAGTTGAAAGATCAACAAAGACACCCTCAACATCTCAAAACGCCACTACTAATTTAATATCGCACATGACGTGTTCGGCAGAAATGGAATTACTCTGTGTAATAAGACTATGGCCCTGACTACTACAAAGCACAGGAAACAAAAAGTCAAATTTGTAGAGGACCTATAAGGCTTCTAGGAAGAAAAAAAGGCATCTAAGTTGAAACGTGTAGAATGACTAAAATGTCTGGGCACAACATTAGGGTAACAGAATTCTTGGCAAGGGAAATAATATTTGCAAATGTGGAGAAGTTGGAAGAGTCTGTGACTCTAAAGAAAGCAGGTTTGGGGGAAACAGAATGATGGAGAAGATGAGGAGGATAAGAAATGGTGGAGAGAGGAGCAGAGGCTAAATGATGTGGGGCTTTCTCCACTCTATTAATAATTTTGGATTTTATTTTAAGTGCAGTTGCCTTCTGTGTTTTGGGGAAAGGCATGAAGAAGTGGCTTGAACAGCATTGTAGATGGAAATTAGTATCAAATGCCATGAAGAATATTATTTCTTTTTTACATAGTCAATCAAGGGCTAAGGAATGTGTTGGTCCATATTAGATTTTAAATTATTGTGTAAATACATAGTATGCACTGACCCACCCCCCAAGAATGAACAAAATTTAACATTTTGTTACATTTGCTTGAAGATTTTATTATTAAATGTTTAAGTCATAAAAAATATACAAAAAATCCTGTACATTTGCTTTGGGGAAAAAAAGCAATTTAAACTGGGCTATGCTTCTGTTTCTGGAACTAAAGGGAAGATACTAGGTCCACTGAAAGTAACAAAAAAAGTTTTATAATTTTGTTCTATAAAATATTATGGCTTAGAGAAAACATTGTTAAACCAACAATGGTAAAAACTCTGTAGAATCTCAGAATTCAGTGAAAATGAAAATCCTAAGAGAAAAGCAGCCACAGAAACTAGCTTTCATCCTGAAGGTTTGTAATAAACTTGGGGAACCTTAGCTTCTGCTGGTTGTCATGGAGTCCTGGAAACAGTCCTGGACCAGAGGTCACCTAACCTAAAAGTTCTCTAAAACTGGGAACTTCAAAGGCTACAATCTCATATAAGGAAAAATAAATAAATCCTACACTTCAGGAAATGTAATAAGGACCCTTGCTAGTGAAACAAACCAGAATATGTCACCCCAAAAGAGGCCTCTTTGACATAAAAACTATTCTAAGCTAAAGATAATTAAGAAGAAGCTTGAAGCCATTATTTCAAATATATCTGCACCCCCTGTTCATTGCATCATTATTCACAAAACCAAGACATGGATACAATCTAAGTGTCCATCAACCATCAGCAGATAAATAGATAAAGAAAATGTTATATGTAAACCATGGAATATTATTCAGCTATAAAAAAGGAAATAAATCTTGCCATTTGCAACAACATGAATGAACCTGGAGGGCATTATGCTAAGGGAAATAAGCCAGACACAGACAAAACTATATGATCTCTATTATATGTGACATCTGAAAAAGATGAATTCATAGAAACAGAGAATAGAATCATGGTTGCCAAGGGCCAAGGGGAGGGGAGATGGGAAGATGTTGGTCACAAGGTGCAAACTTCCAATTATAAGGTGAATAAATTCTGGAGACTTACTGTACAGCGTAGTGACTGTAGCAGTTAACAATACTGGACGGTATATTTGAAAGCTGCTGAGAAAGTAAATCTGAAATGTTCTCACCATCACAACAAACAAGTGGAGATTATGTGAGGTGACGGATGTGTTCACTAACCTTATCGTGGTATGCTAATTTCATAAATATATGTGTATAAATCATCATATTATACACTTTAATTTACACACTGTTATATGTCAACCATATCTCAATAAACCTGTTGGGGGAAAACCTATAGGTGGTTTCCTTTTGTCACCTAAAACAAAAAACACAGAAACAGCAAACACAGGAAAAGATCACACCACCTCCTTCTGCCTAAAGGCAAGATATAAACTCTCCTTTACTATAGACGGACCCTTATCAGCCCAGCGACAGCACCAGAGGAATCTGCAAACCTTACTCCATTACTTTCCTCCCATATATTTCCCTTCCCACACTTTGCTACCCTGGGAAGCTTAGAACTGTTTTTAACCCTGTCAGTTCTCTACAAATGTATTGTTTTTTGTGAAGATGCTATATAACCTGGACTTCAAAGTCCCCACTTCCTTTCAGGTTTCTCCCACGTGATGTGCACCATATGTGTTAATAAACTTTCTCTCCTTATTAATCTTTTCATTAGAATGAACCCACCTGAAAAACCTAAGATGAACAGAGGTCAAGTTTTGGCTCTGCTGCACTAGTCTTGACCTCTGATCAGAAGGAGGAGAAAGTAAAAACTCCACACTGAGCATTTGTAATTATATATGAGCTCTCTTCTTCGTTCATAGTCCAAAGTCTGCCTGACAGCAAAGTCCAAAAGTATTGCATTCAAAATTTATTTAAAGTAGTTCAAGGTGAATACAAGCCTGCCCATTAACAATACAAATATTTCACCCCTCAAAAAAGTAGCTTCACTTTTTAATAGAATGTTGACAAATAGCCTTCCAAATTTCTTAGACATAAAGACATATATCGAGGAGAAAGGATGGGGAAGGATGTGAGAGAGAGAGGGCAAATACAATATTTTAACATTCAGTTAGTCTGGATAAAGGATATAGAGTAATATTTTGTACTATTTTTCCAGGCTTTTTGTAAATGTGACATTATGTCAGAATAAAAAGCTAAAATAAGCAAACAAAAAATCCTGGAGCCATCCTTAAATACTCTCTTTCTCTTCCACGCTGCATCTAATACATCAGTAAATCTGACCAGTATACGTAGACACATATGTCAGAGGCATCATTTCTTATTACCTCCACTACTGTCAGACCTGCTGCTGTCAACAAATTGCCGAAGTTTGATTTTCCTTAAATACTTTCATTTTACCTTATTCCTTGACAGATATTTCCTACTGGATAGAGCCTATTATTTTGGTAGTTCTTTTTGTTTGTCGTTTCGAAGTGAGACACCGTCAAGGTCTGCCTTCCATGATTTCTAGGAAGCTAACTGCTTGGGGTCTCGCTTCTCTGTGTCTCTCTCTCTGACTACTGTTGCTATTTTCTCTTCGTCTTTGTTGTCAGCGTTTTGACTATGACATGCTTTGGGAAAAGTGATGGTGTGAAGACCTTCACATCTCCAGGATTGTCACTGTAGTCCACGTGACCACTAAAGGCTTTTCAGTTTCTCTTTCTCCAGCCACAGGCTCTCTGTCTTGGCCAAGCTTTGATCCAAAAAAACAGTAACAAAGTGGCAGGGCACTGACTTGGGCTCCCAGCTCTGGAATTTAAGCTGGGTTCGTGATCATTCCGTAAATCTCTGATGCCTTAAACATGCATGTTGAAAACTTCTTAAAGAATCCTTTTTTGTTTGTTTGCTTTGACTTTTTTTATTCACTGCATTTTATCTGGAAGCAGAAACTGCCTGCTGAGTCTCTGCTTTATGTTACCAACATTTTATCTCCATGAAGATTTCTTAGAACGACTACTTTAATTTTTGTTAAATCTGTGCTATTATTTTTTGTATGAACTAGAAATTTTATTTTGCTGTATTTCTTTCAGAGGGGCTGTGCTCCTGAGGTAGCTCATACTTCTTGTCTGTGGCCCCATGTCATCTGGTAGTTTTATCTACCCTGTTTGTGATTGTGTACGGATTTGAATTCCCTGTTCAAGTCTATCTTATAATAGATATAAACCTTGGGTGAGTTTAAAGATTGAGAATACCCTGAAGAAGTCAAAATCTTTCTCACAATTCTCAAAGCTCTGTGTTTTCCAGTTTCTTTTTCCCCCTTTAAGATTGTATTAGATCATTTTCCTATTCCAGCTCAGGGATCCAACCACCCTGACCTTCCTTCTACCTGCTGTTTGTTTTTCTCTCTGAGGCACTCTTTTCTCATGGATCCCTTCCCTCTTTTGTTGATAAAATTATTCATTTGTCCATAAATGTATCAGGAAGGTCTTCCCTAACTTCTCAGGCTAGATCAAATTCTTTGTCACAATTAGGTAACTATCTTTCCCCCGTTTCTAAGAACATATTTTATTTGTATTATGTCTTCATCAGTGTGATTACTTTATTAATGTCTGTCTTCCCCTTTAGTGTGAAAGTTCCTTGAAAGCAGACAACAGCTCTTTGATTTGTACAACTGGGTGTCTCCAGCACTGAAAGCTCAGTGCCTGGCCAATGGCAGGAAATTCATCCTTGTTTTTGAATGAAGTAAATTCTGTTTACTCCCCTCCAGTGAAGATTATCCCTTTTCACACTCTGTACCTTTTGTGACTAACAAAGTTTTAACATCTCTTATCTATCTCCACTTGAAAACCATTGTTTTCTATCTTATCAAAAATGTAATTTTTCTTCAAAATTCATTTTATCAGGTGGTTTTATCTTCTTACCCTAACCATCCATTCCTCTCATAAATGACCATTATGAGGCAAAGAAATACTGGTGTTTTTTATAAACCTAAACAGAAGCTTGAAACTAATAACAAAATTTATTTTGAAAGTACTGGAAGACCTGAACTTCTGAAAACTTGATTTATTTAATACCACTCTCCCAGTAATGGAAGGATTTACTTAATACTCCCATCTCAATAATGCTCCATCACATTCTTTATTTTCTTTGTATTATCCAATGTAACTAGTATGTTATTAATCATATTTATCCTGTTACATATTATGAATTAAAGTTAAAGAATAACATATGGACTTCAATGTTTAATGACATCTACTTTTAGCTAAATAAATATTTCATGTAGTTGAAGTCGTCACACTAGGAAATTCCAGGTGTTCTTTTTCTTTTTTTCTTTCTGATGTATTTTGCCTAGCCTGGATACATGGTCTTCTTACAGATACAATAGCCACGACTTTGGCAATCTTCAGTAATTATCTGGCCATATTTTATGTGTACACATTTATTATGAGCATTCTCATATCCAGGAACTGGAAGCCTAAAAGAGAAAATACTTTCCATTAAATGTTGAAATTGCTTTATTGTATTTTTAAACTCCATCATATTTTGACATACTTATAAAAAAGCACAAGTGTTGTTTTCTTAGTTCTCTAACAATCAGTGAATATGTAAGTGTTATCTAAAATCGAATATCAAATCTAGAATTGTGATGCTAATGATGCCTTTAATTCTGGCTCTCATCTTTGTGGACTCAGGCAATTTCAGAGTATCTTGCGTCTTCACTGTATTGCCTTTATATATTGATGTTTTGATAAGCGCATTCTACTGTACATACAGTACAAAAATTATTGTTAATCATTAATAACAATTCATTGTCTTGTGGAAAATCTTACTTTGCTCCAGTGTAAGGATCAGACTCCTGTATACTAGTAAGTCTAGGAAATCATGTCAGAAGAGCAAAATATCTGACTATGTCGATGAGTAATGAGAGCAACTTGAAAAGATCTAATGAAATATGTGACATAATTCCTGAAGAAGAGCATGCCTTTAATATATGAAGTGCTGAAATTAGAAGTGAATATTCTAGAACTTAAAATTCTAGGTAAATCTGAAGTTTTCATCTGAACAAAAATCATGTTAGAAAATCACGTCTGTTAAGTGTGGGTATACTGGGAGAAATCTTGCCTGTTTTCTTCATAAGATTTCACAGTAGAAATCATATTTTTAAATTAGGTTCTTCTATTTAAATTTTTATTTGACATTAATTTACTGTTAAGATTTGGAGTAGGAAGCAACAGAAGAAGAGGGATGTAAGAGAATGCCTTTTTTGAGTTCTTATGTGCCACCCACTTTCCACGTGCTTAAATTCATCAGTTCGTGTATTTTTCACAACCTCCCTATGAAGTGGGTTCTATCACTCATCACATTTTATAGATGAAGGAACAGAAACCGAAACATAGAATGTTTGAATAACAAGACTAAGATGATCCAGGCGGCAGAACCAAGACATAAATCCAAGAGGTTTAGCTTCAGAATCTGTGCTGTCAGTTACTCACTGTATTAACCTGTGGAACTTAAAACTGGGAAACCATCGGCGTTAAACCGGCTTTCACATACAGAGTGATCCACCCGATCACACTGGGACTCATACGGAATCAGAGAGGGATGTGCTTGTAGGAGATGAAGTGAAATACAATGAAAAGGCCAACAAATAGCAATTTGGGTTAGAAGAAGAAAATATCAACAAAGCACAGACATAAGTGAGAAACATGGACCTGAATGATAAATGGTAAACACGGTGAATCAAGCACCTTGTAAATAACAGAATGGGACGTTTCACCTGTTTTATACACTACGAACACTTTTTGTAATATTTTTGGGTGTGTGTATGTGTGCGTTATATATACAGGTGTTCGAAATGAATGTTTAAATTGGAATGGGAGATTGAAAAGACATGATCTTGAAAAACAGCGCGTCAAGGCGGCATCTTAAAATTTCCATTTCAAAATCCATTCTATTCTGCTGTACAATTATCACTAAGTTTCATAAGTGTGTTCACTGCACAACAAAGTACAGAACGGAGTAGATATGTGGGCACCTGATACAGGGATATTTGTTGTATGGTGCATCAGAATTATTGCGTTGTTTTAAATCTTCCACCATCACTGCATCTATATAATCTGATGATAAGATAGTTAACTGCATATAAAAGTAATGGTAGATAATTATCACATTTCCAGGGGAACTTTAGAAGAATGTTTGGCTTTTTCAAACTTACTAGTAGAAGAATTTTATTGTTAATATTTGAACCACTTATTTTGGCAAATTTTATCACTAACAGTCAGAAGCTTTTTCTTTTCCCCACTTCATTCGATTGTTTGATCATTCGATTTCATGATGTATGAGGAAGTCCAGAGAATAAATTTCTATGCCACGGTCAAAATATTAGTGACACTGAGTTGAGGTGTATCATCCTAGCGCAGTGGATTTAATACTATGCTATATATTATAATTTCATGGAATTTGTTTCTAGAATGCCATCTTATACCTCCCACTTCCAGATAGTCTAGTAAAATCATCTGAATTGAAGCTTAGAAATCTTTTTTGAAAGTTATGTAGTAGGTTGAGCAGAGTCTCCCTAAAATTCATGTCCACCGAGAACCTTAAAATGTGACCTCATTTGGAAATAGATTCTTTGTAGATGTAATTAAGGTTAGAATCATGATGAAACCATATTGGACTGTGCCCTGAATCCAATGAGAATATCCTTATAAGACAGCAATGGGCACACAGAAATGCAGAGAAGTAGTGGAATTTGGAGGTATATACAATCATCCTTTTGTACCCGGAGTAACAGGTGGGAGAAGCAAGGAGGACCCTGAGGATATCAAGATCCGCAGATGCTCAAATCTCTTATGTAAAATGGCCTCGGACAGCCAGCCCTCCACGTCTGCATGGTTGCTTGAATCTGAGGATTCAGGACCTGCAGACACGCAAGGCTGACCATCTTTGAATGATGCCAGGGACTGCCGGCTCGCATCTCTGTGGCCTCTGGCACGTTAAGAGTATCTTGTATTTTCACAGTGGCTTACCGTATTTCCTTTATACATTAGCATTTTGATAAACAAGTGCTACAGTATACACAGCGCAAGAAAATTGCTTTTAATCATCAGTAACAATTAATTTTCTCCCTGGAAACATTAAGCTTGCTCCTTCAAGAGAAAGGATCTTCCAGAAAGAACCAACTCTACCTGGATCTTAATTTCAAACTTCTGCTCTCCTGAACTGCGAGAAAATAAATTTCCGGAGTTTTAAGCCACCCTGTTTGCGGAGGTTTGTTAATGACAGTAAACTAACGCGAAGTCCACTGGGCGAGTCCAAGAGAAGTAGTACACTTGAAGAAAATTTCATTATGTGCACATCTTGGAGTCAAACTATATTGAAATTAAAATGACAGACCTGATATGTATCACTTCATAATCTTCTGCAAGTTTACGTATTCAATCACCTTTTAACAACATGCAGAATGATAATGTCTCAATAAGCAATCTGAGTGAGTCATCAAAGTAAAACTTTTAGTTTAGTACAGTAACTATTTTACTCCCTTCTTTCTGTCTTTTTCCTGTCTTTTCCTGGTATGAGCTATTATGGATACACTTGTTACCAAATCTAACACCTGTCCACCTCCTCACTAAATATTTAGATTTGGAAGAAAATAATAATATTCTTACTGAAATTTTAAAACAGCAAGAGACTTACTTGTCCAGGGTAAGATCTGTGCCATCTCGCCAAACCCATTTCAGTTTTTGGTTGTCGTAGTATAAACTGATGAAAAACTTATCTTTCTGCAGATCACATTGCATCTTTGACAGTTTTATTATGAAATTCTGCAGAGAGTGAGAGGAAAATAAGTCAGAAAGTAGAACTTCCCCTGAAAAAGAGGAATATAATGGTTTAAATTTGCACATTTCATTTATAAACTTCCCTTTGGACTCTCTGTTCCATTGTATTGAGACTCTGGAGAGATTAATCCTAAATTCTTCAGCCACAGGCTGGATGTCCATAGCTAATGACTCATTTATTCACTGAGCAATTATTTTTTAGTACTCATTAAATTCGAGGGACTTTCTTAGGTTTTGGATTGTCAAAGTGAGTGAAAGGTATTCAAGCTGTAGTCACTCAGGTTAGGCACTGCAGAAACAGAACAGTATTCACTGAGCTTATGTAGTAAGTAGTGACACGTGCTACGGGAGAAGAAATACAGTGTCAGAGGAGCAGAATTAGCAGGGGATTCTTAACAGATTTTAGTATACCAAGAATGTTTCCCAAGGGCATCATCTACTCAGATAAAATCTTAAAAATGAGGATGTATTAGCCGAGAGAATATAGTTTGTGGTGAGAGGTGAAGGAGATAGAATTTGTCATGGGTAAATGGCATCAGGGCATAAAAGAGCATGGGGGACCGTGATGAATTTAAGAGCTTCAACACCGCTGGAGACCACGGCACACTTTCTCTAGAACAGTGTGATGGAGAGTGCTTAACAGCAAAGGAGGCCAGAGAAATAGGTAGAAACCAGATTGCAAGTGACCTTGTCTACATGTTATTTGTACTTGACCCCAAGTGCTGAGGAAAGCCACCCAGGTGTTATGAGGTACACAATCAAATTTAGAAAATTGCAAAGATTTCTGTGGCTGCAGTAGAGAAGAGAGTTGAGGAGAATGTAAAACTTGAGTGATTTCTGTCGTTCTTAACATTTTCCGATACTGAAATTTACAAAACAAAATCTTGTCTTTACCAGCTCTTCTTCAGTATTCAATTTAACAAATCTTGACCCTGAAAGGAAGCAATGATGGTGACATTGTTTCCAAGGAAGCAGAGTTCTTGAGAAATGGTAGCAGTTTTCTCCATACTGGTGCCAGTTGTTGGGACAAGTAGGATATTTGCAAACTATCAAAAAATTAGAATATAACTGAATGACTTCCATCAGTGCAAATCACATCCCTAGGTTCACATAGCAAATCTGCTGTCCATAAACAAGAACATCATTTGATTTTTACATTATAGACTATGTGCACTCAAATGTAGTGTTAGATTTCTTTTATTTTTTTCTTTTCCTTGCAACATTGTATTTATTTTTTAACATTTTTTATTGATTTATAATCATTTTACAATGTTGTGTCAAATTCCAGTGTAGAGCACAATTTTTCAGTTATACATGAACATATATATATTCATTGTCACATTTTTTTCTCTGTTAGATTTATCTTAAATCAAGAACTCACCTCATTGAAAACATTTTAGTCTTCAAGACTCATATGTTGCATACTGGGAAACAGTTTCTTTTAAATTGCAAAGTTAGAAATGTATCAGGAACCATATCCAATATATCTACCTATTAAAATTGTCAATACAATGTTCTTGTTTTCACAATGAAAACTAAATATGTATATATATATATTTTTTAAGTTGTATACTTTAAAAATTAGACAATAATAAATTTTTAAATGAAACGTAATAGATATCCAAAAAAGGATGATGCTTTTTGTCAAAATACTTCATTTAACCTTAGGTCATCATTTTATAGTACCGTCATTTTAAGTATATAAGTAATACATATAAGACTATAAGAAAAATAGTCTTTGACATACAAGGAGATTTGATGTATATATACTTAAATGTATCCAGTTATATGTATCAAGGAAAATAGTTAATTATCTCTTCTCTCTTGCAAATCAAATTATGACTTAGTGACTCGTCCAAAATTACCTGATTTATTTGCTTCCTGGTTGGAGGAGATATTTCCTGGACATCCTTCTAGTTGAAATGGCTTCTTATTCACTGAAGAGAATTCAGAAAGGTTTTAAGCTCAAAAAGAAAAAAATAATTGAACACATTCCTACATGTAAGACACTGTACTGAATTTGCAAATACAGAAATGATTAATGAAACATCAGTTGCTTCAAAGAACTCAAATGTAATAGAGTTATAATCATAAAAATCAAATTACAATACATGAACAATAAATTTGTATGGCAATTGATCGTAGAAGGAGATATTGTTCTGATAACAAGGTAAGAAAGTTTTTCATAGAAAATAAATTTTAAAGGCATTTCTGGTAAAGAAAATGAGAACGAATAGTAAGGCATTAAATAAGATTCATGATATGCTTAAAAATGAACAATATTTTGATGTGTCTCCAACAAATTATCTTCAGTTCTGTGCAGAGAATGTTACACTTTGTAAGGAATTGAATTGATCAGAACAATGTATTCTCTTCAACAGATTTCACTAAGTGAGTAAAAGAAAAGCAGACTTCTCTTTTACATTGTGACTTACTCTCAATGGCTAAGTATCCAACAGAAAAAAGAAGTCCCAGGCAGATGATCCACAGAAACACTGCAACGAATTTCCATGAAGAAGATGGAGCAGGATGATCTATAGAAAGAGATGAAAAACCCGTGGCGTCAGCTTCTAAATGCTTATTCAGAGTTCTCCTTCTGTTTCAGGTGTAGCAAACTATGCAACAATACAGCTCGCATCCTAAAAACAGAGAAAGGGAAGGTAATCTACAAAATCATAGCTCATTTTGAGGGAACGAGGCAGCTGAATTCAACGAGCGATCAGGTGCAGGGAGGGCACAGCTTAGTGGCAGGGTCCATGCTTAGCATGCACAAGGTCCTGGGTTCAATTCCTAGAACCTCTGTTTAAATAAGCAAGTAAATAAGCCTAATTACCACCCCCATTAAAAAAAAAAACATTAAAAAGCGATCAGGCAAAGTGAATTGTAAAGAGCTGGTAAGCCCTGCTTTGCTGGAAAGACAGAACACAAACTCTACCTCACCTTTGGCAAAGCGTTGGAGGAAAAGTAGCGGTCGTAAAGCAGTGAAGAATTTCAGCAGATCTTCAAGGCTAAGAGCAGGCCATCGCGAGACTTTAGAATCTCCTGTAGCCCTAGTCCAATGGTAGTTCACTCTCGATTGCCAGTTATTCCCTGTTGGCCCCCCCGGAAGCCTGAGAGACCGCCTTTCTGCGGTGTGAAGCGGGGCCGCAGTTTGCGCAGGCGCAGAGCTAGATCTGCTGGGGGCCGCCCCTGCCCTGAGCCCTGTCTAAGCGCAAGGAGATAAGTGCGGTCCTTGAGGGACAAACATAGAGCCTGTCTGATGCGGCGGGTGTCCTGACCTCAGGACCCCAATAAAAACAAGCTACCGTTGGGGCAGGAAGTACGAAATGCTCCACCATTACCACCACCTGCCGCCTCACCCATTCCAGGGAGAGTTCAGCTGTTACTGGGGGGAAATGAAGAAATCTAGCCTGGTACACCACGTGCTGAGAATAGGTAGAAGCCACCTGCTTCTAGAGAAGGAGCAGAAAACCAGCTTCTGCCCAGGGTCCCGAAATGTTCCAAGGACCTACCCTGGGGGAGAGAGGAGAGGAAGCTGCCTTACACACAAGATCCACCAGTACCGGGCAGATGCCACAGAGGAGGGGACAGAAAATCTGCCCCCCTGAGCAATAGACTCTACACTGAGCAAGATACATTTGAAAAAGATAAAACACTGAAAATGGGATCAGGAAATGGATCAGCTGACATGTATAGGCAGGGAATTTGAAGTAACAATGACTGATAGGTTAAAGCATGTAGTGGGGAGGATGGACATGGGATAAATGTATGGGGCGCTTCAGCAGAGATGCGGAATTTATAAGAAGCACAAAATGGAAAGAACATAGTATGAATGAAAAACGTGGAATCAGAGATGAGTAACTCCCTCCATGGACTTGTCAGTACAGCCGATGCAGCAGATAAAAGACTGTCACTACGATCATACAGATGATTTTTAACTCTCAATCCTTCCACACCTCTATTTCAAAGTTTGTCAGTACATATAAATCTTTTTAAACTCCTTAAACTTGAATTTCTTGAGTTTGCATTCTTCTGAGTCTTCAACATTACCCAAATCTACGTGTCAAAGTGGAATCAGTGAAAAAGAGTGGTCTTGTGGCCAACCTGTGTTCCTCTCGTTGAGTTCCACATCTTTCATGTCAGCCATCAGATCTGTGCCAAACATTTAGGTAATCATGATGGAGAGTGTCAGAGAGCGCAGCATCAGGAGCTCAGTGTGGGCTTCAGGTTTAAGATTCCAGTTGACATCTCAGACACAATTTAGACGAGGATACTGTGTAGTTAGTGTGGGATTCAAGGGACAGATCCAAGAAGGATATACATTTTGAGTCATTAGCATGGATATTCACAGCCAAAAGACTGGGTAAGTCACTAGGGAGTAAATGTAAAAATGAAAGATAAGAGGATAGGCTGAATCTCCTACCGTCTACAGTCACTCCAATATGTGAAGAATAAGGAAAGGAAACATTTTTTATCATGTAAAAACAAGAGCTACAGAGTAAACCTGCACTTTGTTTAAAAAACTGGAAGTTTATTTAAATAATACATGATACTATTTTAACGTCTTTCTGTATGCACTCAAATAATTATGTGTCTGTAACCATGATTTAAAAGACACAAGTCCAAATTTTACTTATGTTTGGGAAAATTAATATCTCATGTTTTTTTCTTCTTTTTGGTAAAGTATAATTTTGGGTATTAATTATGTAGCAGTTTAGAATAATAATACCTTTAAGAATCTACTCTTTCCCAGTTTTTTTATGGACATGAACACATCACCACATATCGAATAACTGTTGGCCTTTACCTGATAAGCAGTGAAAGCTACAGGCCAGAACTGCCTTCAACTAATGCTTAAAGAAACACTTATTTTCACAATGTGAAGGGAAACATTTGCCATCACATATGTTAATCCCTAGGTATAAGTGCCTGAGTGAGATCTATATCAAGGAATGTATTTTAAGAAATTTAGTTAAAATTAGAAAAAGCAGAAAAACATCGAGCTCCTTATTGAAAAGTTAGTTGAGAGTCTTCTGAAGAGAAAAGGCCTTGGGCTTCTCAGCTGAAGACTGATCTCCAGTAATTACAGACTTTGCGTCTGGAAGATGCCAGTTAACCACCACGACCCTCTGTTTATGTTTGTATACTTGGCATAAAACCAAAACTCACCCTGTGGAGTTCTTTTGTTACTGATTTCCGTGTATGAAACCACTTTATAAACAGTAAAAAACCAAGAAGTATTGTCAGGTAAAACATAAATTTAAAAGACAGGATGATGACTAAGTCATTCTGTTCTGACATACGGGAAAACAAGAACAGTGGTGAGCTATGTTACTTTACACACACATGCACACACACACACATAATAATATCGTACATAACGTCTTCCCATACAAATCGAGTGGAAACTACATTGGTAAGATGCACATACGCAGGTAAGATGAATTGTTCATCAGAAATAAAAAAGGAAAACTATTTCTGAACACATAAAAGGCAGAGTGTGTAAGGTGTAAAACGGCTTTTTAAAAACTGTTAAAACATATTCAGCAAAATTTAAAGATACTTCTTCATGAATCACACATAGTAAATGTGTATATTATAAATAACATTATAATAATTAACAATCTGAAAAACTGGGAAGTTACCAATTGAGGTCTTAGTTAAAAATACATCTGGGGTGGGGGTATAGCTCAGTGGTAGAGCACATGCTTGGCATGCATGAGGTCCTGGGTTCAATCCCCAGGACCTCCAATTTAAAAAAGAAAAAAAAAAGAAAAAAACAGTAATACATTTTAGCCAAAGTCATGAATATCCATTTCATATAAGACAAAATAGAACTAATAAATTAATACATAGCACACTTCTAGGCATTCCACGTATTGATTTAAAACATCCAAGGAATGCAAATTAGCAACAGTGAAAATACAAAGAAAAGAAAATTTCAAACAACAGGAAGAAAGTCAAACTCCACATAATCAAATATACCAGAGAAGTGAGGTCACTGGAGTGTGTATGTCAGGACAGAAACATGACACTTGAAAAAGATACATTTTGAACACACTGTGCTAGCAAATATATAAATCAAGAAAAAATCATCCCCACGTCATGGCGACTGTGTTAGAATAATGAAATGATCTGTACATTTTCTCACTCCCCTATTTCCCAAGTATTCTATTGTATAGTATTGGTATCTTAAAATGACAGAAAATGGTAAACAACATATTTCGATCCCCAAATACTTCACTCATTCTAAAAACATTGATTTAATGTTTACAGCATAGTTAAACTTATGCACCCACATAGGGAAAAAAGTCAGTCTTCCCGCAAAAATGCTTATTCTCCATGTTTAGTAAAAAGATACACATTTAAATTACATGTGTGCACCTGTGTGCCTGTGAGCATGATAATGCATACTTTCACATATTTTTAAGTACAATTTAAGGTAAGACGTAGAAAGCTTAGATACCTTGACCTTTTTTTTTAGACGTTTCAAGTCTTCGCCTTCTCTGTGGCTGAGATGAATCTTGAAGCCGTAATTCAGAATAGGTTACACCTACTTCACTCATTACTGAGGGGCAGAGACACACACACACACAAATGAATAGAAAAATATGTTTTTGATTCATGTAAATCGTGGAATCAATAAGTCAAATTGGTGTTGAATAAAATAGTGCTGCGAATGAACTTGAATAACTAGTGATTAGAATGTAATTACAAACACAAAAATATTTTTAAAATAAAAAATACGATTTTTTTAAACATTACTTAATGAGTTGGTATGGTGTATGACTTTTGGTCACTTTAATACTGTCTATTCACAATTGCAAATCTATAAATATCATTTACTGTGGAAAAAAAATGCCAAAGATGATCTGATGACTTTACTGAATTCTGTGGACTGAAATTTATCTTTACAGCCTGGCATTCACATTCCTCCACAACTTCACCTGCTCCTGCTCTCTTTTCAGTCTATTTCCATTTCCTTTACATCTATTTCCATTTCCCCCATAATCCCATTGATACACCTGTTCTTTTTCAACATAACTTAAGCACTTCTCCAACCTCAATGTTTCGCTCGAGTTCTTCCTTGTCTGGTATATTTTTCCTACTATATTTGCTGTCATAATTTTAGTTTATTCAATCTGTAAATCAGATTCCACCACCTTTGATGATACTTCCAGGTTTTTCAATAATAATTCACTTCTTCTAATTTTTCTCATTATTCTTTATTTGTCACCGTTCTGTATCTATTTCCTCTTATCTTGCTTTCATTAATGTCGTCCCACTATATTATAAGATTCTTGATATGTCTTATTAATTTCTGTTACTGCTGTCATAGTTTATTAGATTTCTATATGAAGCATAAAACAGTTAAATGTACCTTCAAAACTAATGTTTTGTGTACTAAATAAATGTAAATTTGGGAAAAATTTGGAAGAAGATTTTTCCTGATTAAAACATTTAAAAAAATTAGAGAGGAATCCAAGTAAGTTTTTTTTTTTTTCACTCTCTTGCGTGAAGATAATATACCCAAGTTATTCATAGTCACAAAACACATCCTATGAAAAGGTTAATTATGCTTTATCACGGTTGAAGTTTTTTCCTCATTTTTTCTTTAAACCTCTATTTTACACCACTTAACAGTTTCTAGGTATCATAAAGTGTCATATCACATAATAACAGTGATGATAATGAAATTACTTACACTAAATAATAATAATTAGAATAGCTTCTTTAAGACTATAGCCTCTCATCTGAGTTTCCTCCCATCATCTCTCCATTATTCAATCCCTTCTCCCTTCTTTTCCTCTCTGTCCTCTTTCCCCTCTCTGTCACCCATACTTTTATTCCCTTTTCTACCAAATGATGTACATAGACGTGTAAATATGTTGACACAGTGACTGAAAATTATATATATAATTATATAAAATTATATGTATTTAATTTGGAAGAAAATAAATATACCTGCCTGTGGATATATCATTTTGTCTTTGGATCTGTAACTTTAGATTCCTTCAATCTAAATTTCCTCAAAATTCTAAAAAACACATGTTGAGAAGTAGAAGAAGTCTGGGAAATTACAAATACCTGATTTTTAGAAGAAAACGTCTGAACTTGCGCAGAGTACGTACGTGTGTCCCGGGAGGAAGAAGATCTTAATGCTTATCGCCAGAGCTTGAATTTAAGAATTTTGAGGGTCCTTCGTGTGGACCAAGAGCCCTGAAAATAAGCCAAGAAAAGAAATACACAGGCTGAATACACTTGTCTGTCCTATAAAAGACTCTGATAGGTGAGTGCAAATGTCAAGATTAAGAGTGGATGCAACCACACAGGAAACTCTTTTACTGATGCTCCGCTTAGCTCTGTATCATCTCCAGATTCGGCATTTCATCAGTCTTACTTCAGTTACGCAAGGTACCAATTTGCACTAATGGCCAGTTGTACCCAAGCCTTGCATTGGCACAGACGTAATTGAATACCTCATTGATTATTAAGAAAGTAGCTTCAGATATTTTAAATTATTTCCAATGTGCTTTATTGCATTGCACATTTAATGGCTTTTCTTTAGAGACACTTCTGAGATGCCGCTTATGAACTCGTCCAGCTCTAGACGAGGGAGCCAATTCATGGGTTAGGATATTCCCAATGTGCAGATGAAAAATGGAGGTTCTGATAATAAAATTATTTACTCAAAGCCTCAAATATACTCAAGACTCAGGCAAGAATTCAAATTCAGCTTTGTCTAAGCTTCTAGACCTTAAAATCTCCACTACTTTACCACTGTCACCAATAACATTACTTTTTGGAGACATGCCTTCTCTTAATATTAGTAAGTGTTGTATTCCAGTGATTTCTAGCTGCGTATTTATCTAATTTCAACCTTTTAGATGCTCCACATCACTAATTATTTGACAAATGCAAATCAAAGCTACAATGAGGTATCACCTCACACCGGTCAGAATGGCCATCATCAAAAAGTCCACAATAATATATATTTCTATGTATAACTAAATCACGGTGCGGTATACCAGGAACTAATACAATATTGTAAGTCAACTACACTTCAGCATCTATTAAAAAGCCCCTGATTTGAGAACACCACCTTTATCAGAATCTAAATTCCTATATTTGTTGAGACTATTTCTGGCCTTTTTATTCTCTTCTAGCTTGCCCACTACACTGTTTTAACTGGAGGCTTTGGAAGTGTGTGTTAGTAATTAGTAGGTCTAAGATTTCTTCATAGCTATACTTTTGCAGTCACATTCTATGCATTTATTTTTCCATACGACCTTCGGTGTCAACTTGCTCAGATCCAGGAGTTACTGGATTTTTATTGATACCACTTCAAATTTATAAATTAACTTAAGAAAAGGACCTAACCCAAATCAGGAGGCAGCTTTACATTTTTAAAGTCTATTTTTTGTCTTTCAGAAGTGTTTTACATTTTTTCATAGGATTTTGAATATTCCTTAAATTTATTCCCAAATATTTCATCTAATTGATCGTTATTATAAACAGGGTCATCCTTTGGGTCTTTAACTAGTTTTATTCATGTAAATGAGTGCTATTTATTTTTGTGTATTGATTTCACAACTTGCTTACTTACTGAACTTATTACTGAGTTAGGTTTAACATTGATTCTCTCATTCAGGTATATCCTATCAGGTCATGTGCAAATACAGAGCTTTTTAAATCTTCCTATTCATTGTTTTTCTAGCTTAGTTATATGGCTAACACCACCGGAACAACGTTAATGAAGAGTGTAAATAATTGGCATCTGTGCCACTTTCCTGACTTCAAGGGAATGCCTCAAGGATTTTTCTACAAAATAAAGTGCTGGCTTTAGAATGCGTGTGTGCACGCGCACGCACACACACACACACACACACACACACGTATATGTATGTACTTTATCCCATTAAGAAAGTATCCTTGCATTTTTGCTTTTTTCAAGAGTTTTATGTATTCAATTTTTATAGATGTTTCAGGTGCATTTGGAAGGAACATATATTTTTCCAGTATCAGTGTATAGTGGTCAATATGTATACAAAACATCTACCATACTGACTATATTATTTATATCATCTACAATATAACTTATTTTTGTCCAAACTTGCTGTCTTATACTGAAAATTGCCTGTTAGAGTCACCTTTTATTACTGTGCGGTCATGTATTTCTTCCTGCGCCCCCTATAATTTTTATATTATATAGTCACTGTTATTTACTGGATAGATGCAGAACTATTCAATCTTCATGGTAGTATTTGGCTTTTAACATTGTAAAGTATCTTTCTTTGTCTCACTTAATTCTCTTTAAGCATATATCTTCTTCACGTAGTATCAGAATCGTCCTCCTCACTTAGAATCCCTGTTTTTTGTTTTTGTTTTTGTTTTTTGCTTGCTTTTGCCTTGAAAATCTTTGTGCATCACTTTACTTTCAGCATTCTGTGACTTTCCTGAGTTCAATCAACCTCTGCTTTACTTCAATCTTTTCTTTCCATTTCTGTCTTTTTATGACGGTGTGAGGGCCTCTAATTTAATTTGCAGCATCATATTACAGTTTCCTTCAGCTTTATGGCTATTTCCCATTTGAGGTGGATGAATTTTTGTAGGTAGAAAACATTTTATTCACATTCTTGACTTGTTAAAGCAGTCTTGCATAGACGTGATCTGTTTCTTTCTATTCCTATTTATGTATTTAATGGGCAAGGTCCCTGGATAGAGAGCTCCCTCTTCTGTCAGCTCTGCCCTCTGCTTTGCAGTTTTCCTTTCATGGACGGTATTGATATAGAAATGGGGAGAGCAAAGGCGTGACTGTTTCCTCTTTCATTTCTCCAGAATCCGCAAACCCTCCAAATTATTCCTTTGCTTTCACACTTACATCTCAAAGAGGTACCGCCCTATTTTTGTTATCTGCTTCTCCAAAGGAAGAAAGATGCTCTCCCAAGTTTCTCACATCTTGTCTTACATTTCAAAACCATTTTCAGAGATAGGAACTACCAAGTCCCAACCTATGTTATGTATTTTGGAATTTATTGTTTCAGTCTTATCTTTGTAGGTTGATAATCTTGGTACTTCATCTGTGTTCTCTTTTTGATTTTTTATAGAATATTTTAAGGACTAATTTCACTAGCCTAACCATAGGCTTCAGTAGCAGCTGGAGCAAAAGCTCTGTTAAGAGTTTTTTTCTCTGCTTATAGATAATTTGAAGGTGTGGCGCTCTGTGTCTCTGGAGATACCGAAGGGGCATGGATCTTTGTGGTTTCATTTGTTTTCCTTATAGATTCTATGGATTTGGGGGAGGGTTGGGGGGACATTTGGAATCAAGCAACCATCTCTGCAGTATGAAACAGGGTGTTTATTTATTAAAGTACTCTTTCTTTTAGATACTTAACTCTAAAATCTATTTCCTACCCTTCACCAGTAAAAGCCTGTATATTTCATTAAGTTTTCAATGAAAAAGCATTCTAAAATGTTAACCTGAGGTTACTGTGTTCTCCATGTGTACTTTTGCTTTCTTGAAGCCACATGGTTATTTATTTAGTGTTTTAACAAACAGCCGTAACTTACAGTAGCTGAAAAAAGTGCTGGACCAAGTAAAAATTTTACTGGATCAAGAAAAAACCAAGAGCATCACATTAGATTTTACAACATAGTTTCATATTTCTAGAGTAGCTAGAAGCTTCTCTAAAGCAATGGTTCAGAAAGCCTGGGCAGGTAATCGGAAAACGTTGGAAGTCCCAGTTAGTACCACGTGGAGATGTTTTATGGCATTGCTTACAATGGCAAGTACTCTCAATCCTGAGATGGATCCAGTCCCAATTTCTTCCACTAACGCATGGTAACATTTTGTACATTTACAACCCAGTGAAATTGCATTTGATGGCAATCCAAATCTAATTTAGATAGACATTATCAACAGAATTAGTATTTCTGTGTTGTATCACTGAAGGCTGGAAATATAAATGATAAATATATAAATGATTATTTAATTTATACTTCTAAGAAAACAAATGAGCAGAATAATGGCAGCAAGCTGCCAAAATAAGAAGCCCTTGATCCTACTTTCAGCTGTAAACATGCCGATTCGACAACAATTCGTGGATAAATTCCCTTTGTGAGAAATTCAGAGACTAGTTGAGGAATACTGCATCCTAGATGAGTGCAAAACTATCCACTTTGAAGCCAGTGGGGAAAATTGAGACACTGTTTTGCTATAATTTCTAGCACCAGCACAGTGTCAAAAATCAAGGGAAAGCTCCCAGCTCTCAGCTTTCTCTAGGGATGGAAGAGGAGGACTTACTGGAAATGCCCCACCTTCTCCAGGGCTACCCAGAGGACTGGCTTCTCTCTAGCCTGTTTCAGAGCGCTAATAGCATAATTTAGCCACTTGGGCCAATGAGATCAGTGACAGTGGGGCAGGCTGGCAGTCACCATAGCCCACAGCCCTTCCCCTCAGCTTAGCACAGAGTAAGTAAACAAAAATCTCCAACTCCCAGCTTCTCCCTAGGAAAGAGAAAAGGTGGGCTTCCTGTCCCCTGCCCCAACTTTTCCAGGAGCTACCCAGAGGGCCTGCTTCTGTCTAGCCTGTCTTGGACCCAGTAGTCTGACTGCAAAGATGGTCGTGTAGGATTAAATCTTGCCATTTGCAACAACACGGGTAAACCTTGAGGGCATTAAGCTTAGTGAAATAAGCCAGTCACAGAAGCATAAATGCTGCGTGAGTCCATGTATATGAGGTGTCTAAAGCAGTCACATGCACAGAAGCAGAGAATAGAATGTTGGTTGCCAAGTCTGGGTTGGGGGTGGTTACGGAGTTGCTAATCAGTGGGCACAAAGTCTCAACCGTGCAAGACAAATAAACCCTAGAGTTCCGTTGTAGAATTATATAAGTATTTACATCTATTGTCCTGAATTTTTCACTCAGTGTAATTGTTTCCAACAGAGGTAGAAAAAAAGCATTTGATAAAAACACACCTACTCTTGATGGTTTTCCGCAAGCTACATTAAGTATAACATTTTTTAAAATGAACATTATGCTCTAAGATTAAGATCAAGACATGGGTGTCTACTCTGACCACGTGTACTCAACTTTATATTGAATGGATCTTGCCACTGTGATCAGGCAGGACAAAGAAATAAAGGCATTTTGCTTTGAAAAGAAACAATAAAGGTATGGCAAAATCACCTACACCGAAAATCTAATGGAATGGATACAAATGCTGCTAGAATCAACAATTTCATACAAAATCAGTTGTATGTATATTCTTGCAATGAAAAACCAAAAATTGAAATTAAAAATATAATTTATAATAGAATGAAAAACAGTGGAATACTTGGGGGGAAATCTCATAAAAATATTTTAAAAATCTGCATATTAAAAACTATAAACATTACTGAGAAAAACTTAAGAATAATGAATACAAAACATATACTTTGTTCAAGGGCTGGAAGATTCTCAGCAATAAAATCATGTGACTCATGTAACAACATAAATGAATATGAAAACAATTACACTGACTGAAAGATTCAGGACAACAGATGTAGATACTAATAATTCTATTTATATAAAACTGTAGAAAACATAAATCTATAATAACAGAATGCCATACAGCAGTCACCTTTGGGGGAAGGGGCAGAGGAAGGTATTCTAAAGGCGCAAAAGGAAACTTTTTGGGTGATATATGCGCTTCATACTAATTGAGATGATGGTCTTACAAAGTACATATAGCAATTCATCTAGGAAGCTGACTATGAGAGTCCAGACTTTGGCCCCAAGTGGTTTATGCCCCTCCCACGTGCAAAATATACTCCTTCAAAACCTCATTCCATCACACCATCAGCTCAAAGTCTAGAAGTCTGTCAGGTCCAGGAACGGATGCGGATGATACTTGCCAGGTCTAGCTTCTTAAACTTAGCTTCGTGAGCACATCTATTCTCAATTTGAAGACATGTGAAACTAACAATACTAGAGTTTCTCCCCTTAGGCACCCAGCATCCAAAGGAAGATAAACTTTGTAGACATTCTTGTTCAAAATATTTGTGTGGGGTATGAGGGAATGAGAGACACAAAAGAGGAGTCACTGGTTTATAGTAATTCTGAAATTAAGCTGAGCAAATGTTGGGACTTACTTGATTGGGACTCAGTGCTGCTCTTACCGAATAGTGATTCTCCATAATTCTTGGATCCACTCTCCAGGATCTTGGTTCTCTCCTCTGAATAATCCTTTCTTTTTAATGAAAGGTAGCACTTGTTTGTGACTTCATAATTTTTTTAGCATGCTTCCTACTTGCAAATAATTGAGGGAGCCAAAATTCTCATCTACGCACGTTTGTATGTATATATGTGTGTATGTATGTATGCATACATGCATTTTTACTGTCGCTACCATTTTCAATTCTAGTTGGCCTTGGTTCTACTGATATAATTATTTTAAAAATGTTTTGGGGTCCCCTATGAATCTTACCATGGTTCACTCCATTCACAAACCCCACAACTCATAAATCTCTTTGAGCTTTTCTACATAAAGCTTCTGTGAGATGGCAAAGCAAAAATGCCTTTAAGCTTCCTAGAAGCCTTATTGTTTAACCAAGATAATCTATAAAGTATACTCTTTATAGATTCTTGGTTTAACTGAATAGAGGCTCTACTTGTTTAAATTTTCTAAATTTAGCACAATTTGCTATGCACCGAAACACAACATGTATTACATACATTCAAGGTAACAGATAACACAAAGTAACAAGATGAAATTAAGAGAGAACAAACTGACTTTTAGCAATATCATTTTGTCTTTTTTGTGTGTTTTTTGCACATTTCTTCACCTTCTTCTCTTTGTTCCGTATCTAACATTGAGATAGTCCCTCAGCTAACTCCTTCCATATACATCAGCCCATTTCATACCAAAAAAAAAAAAAAAAAATGAGAGCAAAAGAAAAATAAGAACCTCTTCCCAGAGAATATATCGGGAATTTCATGTCAGAGGGGAAAAATATTTTGTGTGAAACCTTTATATAAAAAAATCTTTCCTATGCCAAGGGCTACAAAGATATTCTCAGGATGAAAGAAAGCAGCATGCAGGTAAGGGTGGGAGGAAGAATAATAAAAATGAAATGGATCAGATGGTCCTGGGTTGAATTTGACTAATATGATGGGGCCAGTTGTGAGAAGGACACTCTGCCATGGGTAACCAGTGTCCCTCATTCAGGCCAGCATTTTCCATCATAAATACCCTGAAATGATATGGGAGCCAAAAAAAAAAAAAATCTGAGCTATAATTGGGGGGCAACAGGAATTTTCTTCCCTCAGTGACGACAATTTTGACATAGATTACTCTCTGAAATTAAGCATCATCTGTCATATTTAACACCTTCTGTTTCCTCATTGCTTTTGAAATCTGTGAGGTTGGGAAAGTCCCATCCAGGTCACAGGTATCAGAACTCATTGTGTTCCCACCCCTTCTTTGACCCACTCAGAAAACCACCAATAAAATGGGCTGCTCCCTAAGTCCCCCATTCTGGCCTAAAAAAGGGTAATTGTTTAGTATTTGATGCATACATTTTAGGAAAAGACTTTTTGGGACTGATTAGAGATTAAACACTTTAAAGCACATGGAACAGCAGCTTTTTTTTCTTTCCTTCCCCTACTGGATAAGCATAAGGCAAGACAGATCTGTGCAGTGAAGAAATAAGTATTGTAAGTTTGTGTGATCAGGGCTTAGATTCCCTTTCCCCTCCCACAATATGAAAGCAATCATTTGAGAATCACATACTGGGCCAAAGACTTCAAATTTTTCTGCAGAACTCCGTAGCAGCAAGAGAAGACCCACTAATGTGTTCCCCTCTGAAGTCAAGTGATGCATATGAGGATGCTGATTTAGGGTCCTTACAGCTCTACGTTCAAACACATGGAGATATCCAGAAAGAATTAACAAAGAACATTAAACTGATTTTCACTTCCAGAAAAAAAATGAGGATAGGACTTCCCAATTTAGTATGCCATACAAAGGATTGAAATGGTGTTGATATGCATTATTTGGCATGAATTAAGTTTTATTTAAATTTTTAAGAGATTTTACAAGAACCTATTCATAAAACTATAACATTCAATATTTAACATATACATTAAACATTTATGAAATTCTTTATCTTGACTCTTTACAATTTCAGGGATAGGCACACAAGTTTCATCAATTTTAAAACACATAGTAAAACCAAAAATTCTAACTATGTATGGTGATGGATGTCAATGAGACAGTGTCTAGTTATTGTTAAGTTGTACACCTGAAACTAATATAATGTTGTGTGTCAATTACATCTTGATAAAAAAAAACTTTTTAAACAAGTGTTTTCAAATATGTGAAAAATGTATGAAAAGACACAGTTTTGAAACACTTTACAGATTCCAGAAGTAGGTAAGTAGTAATAATATGTTACTTATCTAAGTAATACTGGATCTTTATTGCCAACCCCATCTGTCCCATGAAACAACTAAATAAGCCATTGCTTACAGATGTAACGATATTTACTTCTGCAGTTTTCATCCAAAACACTGTAGCTTGGGTTATAGATTATGCAGCTTTTTGGATTTACAGGGTGGGATAATAGAAATCTGTAATGAAGAAGAAATTTTTAATGTATGGGAAAAGGAAATGAGAATGTTCTAGAATGATTTTTTGTTGTTGTTAAATGATAGAACTTTTAAAAGCATTTGAATGAGATTACCATATTCAGTCATTATCTTTTTTTTCCCATTCAAGTTAGTTTTCACGATTTCAGAGTATAATGTTACACTCAGTTATTGCCTCAGTAATCAGTAGCATTGAGGTTGCAGGTTTTTTTTGTTTTTGCTGTGGTTTCTAATGGTTTTGATATTTTATAGACTTTGATTTTGTTTAAAGGTGTATTAGCTAGGCTAGGAAAAATATCAGAGCATAAAATGTGTCATTGTATGATGCTGTCAATTCCATGTTTATGAATGAGAATTAGATTGGACGGTTACAAATATACATAAAATAAGCCCAGAATATTTGAAACATGGGAGGATGCTGAGAATATTGGGCTCCACCGAATTAAGAAAAATAATGGATATGTTGTTTTTTCCTGGGCTGCTTCTGTATGTGTGAGAATGTGTACTTACATGTACATGTCCAAGTGCTGGTAGCCGGGCAGGAAAAAAGGCATATATCAAAATCTCTTCTAGAGTCACAAGTACACTAACTTCACATTCCTTGGGCGTACACTTGGGTGTTATGGATGGGGCTAAAGTTGTTATTCGGTTTCATCAATTCTCTTTTCTGTATTTTCATGCCTTGAGCAGGGTATCTTAGTCATAGTGTTCCTGGATATTAATATTCTCTGGTCAGATCTAGGATAAACTCAGAAAGAACAGAGAAAAGGTTTGACTGCCAGAAACTTACAGATCTTTGGAGAGGGTGGAATTATCCTCCCACAGCCAGGCACGATGTTCTTCACTGTAAGAGAGTCCGATCCAGTAAAGGTACGAACTGGGGCTCAGAAAGTGCTGCTTGGAAACAGAGACAAACACATTAATCTACTTTAAATCCACTCTAGGGATAATGTCGTTTTAAGAAGCTCTGTGCCCAGTATCAGATTCAGCTTTTCAATTATACAAACTAAAATCGGTTTTAACTTCTAATTTAAAAGGTGTTGTCAGTCACATGCCTCATATTTCTCATTCATTGAACCCATTCATTTATGGAGGAAAAAAATACCACAAAATCTCACTACTTGAAGGAATGAAAAATGCTACCAAGAGAGGTAGAGTTCATAGTTCACTTCCTTCACAGGGAATCGACAATCAAATCTGATCCCAAATCAACAGTATCTTGAGAGATAAATCTTAGTGCAACATCTGCAGGCAACTAGAGAAAATGTTCACTTTTTCTTAAGAATTGAGTAATTGTTTTATAATACTTTTCACATTCATTCCACATTATAACCAAGAATAACAACAGCTATATAATTACAAATGAATTATAAATTCAGTTAAAGAACTAAAAATTCAAAGTTCTTTGAATAAAAATAATGACCTATTATTGCTTCCTTGAATTCTCCCTGAAAAGTTTCTTGTGCTTTATCTATCACATCCCTGTAATTTAAATCTTGGAGAAATGTTGTGTCGATTTTGTGACTACTTTTAAGTATAAGAACTTTAGTTCAAATATAACCATTCATTTACTATCTGATTAAAGACTTGAATCAAAGTATTCAGCTTACTTAGATAATATATGTTCCTAGGTCAAAGAAAATGTAGAAAATCAGAATTAAATACATGCCAGTTCATTTCTGCTTTGCATCTGAAGTAGGCTGGAATTATGAGAAGCACAAAAATTGCTACTGTCTTTCCATGTTTTTAATTCATTAGAAATGAAGTAACAGTTGCACTGGTACCCAACCCACTTTTCTTGGCAAGAACAGCAGTCAGATCCTAAGGAAAAAAAAAAATAAAACATGACTTATGCATTGGAGATTCATTTTTTTTTTCAGTGTTATTTACTCATTAAAAAAACATTTGTTATTTATTTATTTATTTTTCTACAAATATTCTTTGAGAATTTAGTACACACATCACATTTCAGGGGATATTAATGTCAGATATGACCCTACCTTCCTGGAGATCTATGGAGGGTCCTGGAGAGAATGTTGGCTGATCATTTTGTTTAGCAAATGCTGTAAGAAATGAGTAGAAATTGATCTCATCAAACAAAAGTTTATGAAATAACAAAACACTATACATTAGTAAAATAAAAGCATTATTATAAAGTAGTTTCATCATAGTTTCTATCTTTATATAGCCTTGCCCAGAAAAACTTACAATGTTTCAACAAAACTCCCAAAGCAGCCATCAACAAAAGGCATAGTACTCCTAAGATCCCTGAAATCAACCTCCATGGAGTGGTCTGAAAAGCTGTAAAGAAAGGAAGATGGGTAATAATTTGAATAACAAACCCAGGAGCTGAAGTTCTTAAAAGCAGAAACCAGTAAGAGAATCCAAAAAGTTCTTTGGTTGGATGACCCTCTCACTTTGCCCATGAAACGTGGGGAAATGAAGACATCCCACTCAGAAGTCCACCGAATACCAACATTTTTATATGATGTATTTTGTTCTTCAGTGAGATTATCCACACCTTTTCTCCTCCATCAGCTCCGTCTCAATAAAATATATTTACCATTTATTCTCTAGTTTGACGGAGAAGCTTAGATATCTGTAGTAAGAAGAGCTTCACGGGCACTAAGTTCTATTTTATCAGCTTATATAGCAAATTCTTACTTTCACAACAACAACAAAATCACAAGATGGAGAGTATGATTCCCATGAGGTAGAGGAGAAAATTTAGGATCCATTGATAATGCTGCTTTCTCAAGGTATGAAAGCTATTAAGTGTCCAGGTCAGAAATCAAATGAAAGTTTGTCCAGTTGTTCAGAGTATCTCATTCAACATATTCTGTCATTGTCACAATAATACTACGTGGGACTGTGCCCTTCTGCTAATCTCAATGTATTCACTGCTTTGAGAAATACCAGGCTTTGTAGAAGCTGTACCCAGAGCAGAAGACACAGGCATACGCCGGTCCTGGTAGGATGAGACATTTCCCAACCAACGTACGGGACCTTGGGGACCTGGGTTCATGTCACAGCACGCTGAATTATGATACATAAGCAACCATTATTTACAGAAACCATTTTTTACATTTATTACATTTTCTCATACCAAACATTACTTGCTTATAGGCATTTCTGCCCAAACAATTTAATATCAGAAGATTCTGCATTAACATTACCACACTCCCAAAGAGTGCTGTCATTAACAACAGTCCACTGTGTCAAACTGTGAATCTGGGTGGTTTAGAGATGTCACAACACAAATGATACACTTAAAAAAAAAAAAACACTGTTAAACATCGTGTTGTTAACATTTAGCATTCTATATTTATTTCCATGCTGGAATTCTGCTGTTTATATTTTCTCCTGGCAAATTCAGATTCCCATCAGAGCCATCCCGTTCAGAACCCACTCTATAAACCTGTTGGAAAATCTGCACTAATGTTCCTGAGTTACAGAATGAAGAATTAGAAAAATGAAATTAAAGTAGAAAGTGTTGATACAGGGGAAGCCTAAAAAGACCCGCTTTTTAGCGTTGCCTGAACTCTTTCTTAAAGCATTGCCATGAGATGTCGTTCCTGGTTATTTTAATTTTTTAATTTTATGACTTGGGCTGCACGTACCTGCCATGTGGAATGTTGTCCCGATGTCGCGATGCGGGTTAAGGCGCGACCTGCGTCTGTTCGGGAAGTGCGGTGTCACATCGCGGAGCTGAGCGGGAGCCCAAGGGACCTACAAGCGGTGAGTGAAGAAATTGAGGAGAAAAGCTGTGTGTTTCAGTGTGCCTGTACCATCTGTTGATGAGACACGGATGTGTAGTACGAGCAAGAAGCAGTAAAATCACTATCTTCTAAAACTTTTCTGGAACCGCAACACAGGAAGTCCTCACCCACCTTGCGCAATGCCAACCCTTTGACAGGCACAAAAGAAGGCGAGAGGGAGGTTACACTTCACAGTTTGAACATCAAAGTCATCTTTAACAATTACTTGGAAAACAAGGGGAAATAGGACTAAACCAACGGCAAATTTACTTAGTATAGTAAAATTCCACACAGAAGTTTCCTTTTTTAATAATGAGAAAAGTTTATTATTTCCCTTGGGCCAGTTAAACACAGTTTAAAGCACATGGCATATATTAGCTCATTTACTCCTGAAAATGACTTAATAATGAAGATATATAAATATACCAGTTTCACCGATGCAAAAACTAAGGTAAAGCTACGTACTAGACCAAGGTCTGGTCAAGGTCACTTCAGTTTGAAACCTGGGTAGTCTTTCTCTAGGGCACACACGTGGTACATTTCAAGTCAAGCCTTTTTCTCTGTGTCTGTATGTTTGTTGATTTTCATTTATTTTCTTTAGTGCAGAGTGGTTGGAATTTTCCATCTCTCATTCTGGGCTTCTGAATCCTGTCTTATTAACCCAGGGATGGAAAGCAAAGATTAAAAAAAAGGTAGAACCAGAGGGACTTCCCATGACTGTCCCATGAGTGCACACGCCCACATGTACACACAAACACACACACACACACACACCTGTGCTCTGCAACTCCTTCAGCTGGTCTGAGCCCACACTCGATGCCCCATTCACATTAGCCTTAAAAGTTTCTTTCAATACTTGACTCTCCAGTGGTCCACTCCCTTAGAGTCCTTTGACATGAACACAGCTGCCCGATTATCTTAATTTTTGCTAATATGTTAATTATTGTAATCATTTATTGTGTTATCTCAATCAGATAATATACTGATAATTCAAGTCACACATTTTGTCCTCAGAAGAGTGACCTTAATAGTGGGTATTTCAAATGTGGGGCAGATATGCAGAATAAGAGTCGGGAACAGAGATTGTATCAATGATGAAGTGTCTGAAAATACAATTTACTGTTCATCCGCACACAAAATAGACTCCCAAGTTTTGTTGTTATTAATATTATTTTTAAGCATTACAGTATTACCATAGATGAACCTTTTTGCAAAATACAGTCTTTCCAACCCAAAAAAGAAGAAGGAGAAAAACAAAAAAGCAAAGATTGTAATTTGTTTTCTCAGTTTCCGTGAAGTTAAAAGTTTTCTATCTTTTTAATTTGCATTGTGGGACATTGGGCAGCTTTCACTGAATCACCTAAACAGCTACAATATAAATCCTCACTGGAGAACGTAAACATGAACATTCTTCATCAAGAAAAAAGAAGAAAAAAGAAAATTCTCCATCCAGATTTTATGCAAATCCAAGTTGAGAGAAGTGACTTGTAAATAATCCTATGCCTTCCTGAAATCTATTTTTTTCAGTTTTAAAGTTGTACACTACTGAACTAGCAAAAGCTACCTAATTTTGCTCATTTTTGATGAAAATTGTCTTAATAGGAGTTTAGGATTTTATCTCTAGCTTCAGTTTTGAGATGATACAAATTTTTGGCAGAATATATTAAAAGGATTATTATTATACTTCCAACACTAACAGCCCATCTTCTTTTGGAAATTATTCTAAGTTTTCAGAACCATGCTTAGAGACTTAACATCTCTCTCTCTCTCTTTCTCTCTGTCTCTCTCACTCACTCTTTCTCTCTCCCTCTTTCTCTCAGTTTATTGACTTAGAAGTAAAAATCCATCAAAGATGCACTCAGTCTGGGAACTCTAGGCTCAAGTCACAAATTAGATAACTGAATACACACGTGCACACACACACAAGAGATAATAGACAGAAAGGCAGATAATGACTTCCTCTAATTCTGTCTGAATTGTCAACCCCGGTTGATTGGTTCCTTTCTGTACAAAGGCATTTGAACTGTTTTTGTTCCAGTTTCCCTGCTACTTATCTCTGCTTGGAGCAAAAGTTACCATTTCCTCACCCATACCCCTCAGAACATTTGTAAACTGTGGCCTGTCAATGTCTGTAACTGTGTGTCTGCAGGGTTTCCCCCCTTAGAACTGCTGCAAGCCATCCTGCCGTCCCCCCCCATCAGGGTCCAGCAGTACTGGGGATTCTCAGCTGAATGAACCTCAACCAAAGAATTTCAGGATTTGATCTAGTCCAGCAGCCTTGACTTGAATGTGATGCAGTTTTGAACTTTATTCCCATTTCCTAGAAACACTCAACAGTGTGACGCTCCATTCTCCTCCTCTAGTATCTGGATTAAGAAGGTGACCTTTATTTTGTTCTGCCTCCCCCTTCCTGTGTTAACACTCCCTTTTCTGCATTTATCTGCACATCTCTCAAATAAACATTCACTCAGACCTCTATCAGGACCTGGTGCAGAGAGAACCCGGACTGAAATTCCACTGCGATGTACAGCATCACTTATACAAGATGCATCCAGAAGCTGCATCTCTCTTTGCAGCATCTCCTCTCCCTTAGTGTCCACTGCAGGCAACTGCAATTTTTCTCCTCTGTCATTTACGACTGCCTTTGCTCAAAGCAAGTGATGACTGCAGTACCTAAAAGATCATTCAAATCTGAACAAACTGCTGGGGAAAATAAACTAACGTCCATTTAAGGTATGAACAGTGAGGCTTTTTTCACTGCCTAGTAATCCAGATACTAAAATGTTGCAGAATATAGCAATAGTATACATTCCATTGATCCCAAATGAGAAACTTATTTTGATCTCACTGCTTGGAAAATATGTTCATTCTCTTAATGGGAAGAAAATTGCCAGCACAAGGCTGCAAATTCCTTTTATGGGGAAGGGAGGAAAAAAGAAGGATCCTGACCTGGTAATGTTTCCTTGTAAACACGTATTAATGACAAACTTACTAGCAAGCACTGGTAGGTTTTGCTTGTCAAGCTCCTTATCATGAACTACTTTTAGCAGGATGTGTTGGGGTGTCTAAAACTGTTTACGGTCAAAACAAAACAAAGCAAAAAAGATGGAACTGGAACCTATGAGTTTATAAAGCGTAGCTTCCTAGAAAATGTCTCATAAACTATATAACCATCTGAGTACAAGATGGAGATGCATCATAGCCAAAGCATCTCGTTTTGTGTAAGTGATGAAGCCACAGCATCATTTGGAGACCTCATATGTTAATCTGTTAGTCTGGACTACAGTGCATCCCAAGACAGAAAGGAAGGACCTGGAAAGCTGCATTGAAAGCCTGGATTTCTCACCCTTGGTCTGTACCACATTGAAATTGCTAGTAAAGCTTACCACTGGGTAATATCTCCGATGATGCTAGTGAGTCTGACTTAACAATCCTCTGTGTTACCTTCTTGAGGATTTGGTACATTTTGTCCACATAGATAAGGAGAAATATGCACACTATTATATGTATCTATTCAAACACGCTCTGCTGCTTTTTTTTTTTTCCAATATCATGGTCATTTCTCTTTCTGCAACAAGCAGATGTGGTTCAGAGCAAGATGAGAGTCTGAGAACAGGAATTAAGAGAATGAGGACTAAGGAACAGGAGGGTGAACAGTACACTTTGTTTTCTGCCACTGCAGTTGTTGCCTGGATTTGGAACCCAGTCTTTTTCTCTGGACACCAATCAAGTAATAAGGAAACCCAAGGACCAGGATAGGCATTTATCATCTCTGTCTCTTTTGAACAAAAAGTGGCCCACTAATGCACTTTAATGTTTGGTGTTACTGATACTCCCTCTAAATGGATTTTACTTTTGTTAAAATAAATGTTTATTTATAAAATAATAATGCTTATTATAAAAGGATCGATTATGCTTTAAAGTATTAACAAACTGAAACAAATTGGAACCAAAGCCATTCTGATAATCTCCTGACGTAACCACTCAAATGGAGAATCCTACTATGTTACAGTTTATTGTTGAGAACAGCCAGAATCTAACAAAATCTTACATCACATCAGTTTTCTATAACTTAGAGGGTTATAAAATAGCTTGAAGACAGTGAAAGGCACATACATATTTTTAAAAAATAAATTTGTTAACAAATGTGTTTATTTTTGTCACCTGAAGATGTAAAACTGACATGTAGGACACTGGGAAGTTGCGTTGTATGTGCTCATGAGTTCCTCTAATCTGATAAACTGATTCTGCATAATAGACAGTTTCTAATTATTCACCTAGAAATTGTCTCTCTGTAATAAAAGTTAGTTACTTTGGCTAAAAGTTGTAATTAATGTGGGCAGTTGCAACTCTAGGGGAAACAATGACGGAAAACTGTAACAGTAGCTGGACTTAAATGTTCCTAAATCAGAGGTGTTCAAACACACTGAGTCCCTGAGCCTCGTTACACTCTTGTACATGGTCTCCTGTGGTGGCTGCTTGTAGGGTTATTTCCAGTCACTTCTGATATCAAAACTTCATTGTCGATTTCCGTCTGTGGCATCGCTACTGATGATGATAAAGGTTCACAGGAGCTGGAAGTCACACACCCCTGGAGAAGAGATTATTTCCCATCAGTGCAGAAAACACCAACATGGACTCTATTTGCTAAAAGAACTGTTGGAATGAATGTTTCTGATATTTTGCACGCTTACTGTACCACGTAACAGAAGGGGGAAAGGCTCTGTTATCATCTGTGTATTTTTTGCAACTTATTGGTGATAAGTATGAGTGTTGAGCCTGAGAATTTTCTTAGTAATTTGCATTCATGCACGTATGCATTTATGTAACAAACACCAACAGACTTACTCTGTGCCATGCACTCTTCTAAGTACTTTATAAATAATAATGCTGGATAACTGTACCGATCTAAGACATACCCTTCTATTCTCCCAATGGCTCTTTGATTTAAAACAGAATCACTTTGCTGTACGCCTGAAACAAAGTAACTCAACTATACTTCAATTAAAAAAAAAAGACAATATATGTTCAAATAAAGAAATTGCTATGAAAAACAAAACCAAACCAAACCAAAAAAAAAAAAAAAAAAAAAAAAGAACAGGTGGGACAAAAAAAAACCCCCAGAAATTGCTATGACCTCTTTTGTGTGACAAATTGAATTTCTGCTAACCCAGTTCCAAGAGGGCAGAAAAAGTGGATGTGGGAGGAAACTTAATGTGAAGTTTATTAAATTCTGACTCTAAAAGAGTGCCTGCCTAGGCTTTATCCATCTCTGTCTGGACTTTCAGAAAAAGCATCATGAGAACAAGGGTTTCACCTGTCTTGTTTATTTTTATATCTACAACTCCTAGGACCATTCCCTAGCCAACTTTTAAAATAATTGCTTTTTTCACTCATGAATGTATGCATATATAAATGGAATCAGGCAACAAGGAGATTCGTAAAAAAATTGAATGTCTCTTAACAACTGAGATCAGATTCAACAACAAGCGCTCAGCAGCATGAAAATTGTGGCTTCCGGGGGAATAATCAGATGAGAATAAGGCACAGAGAATCTAGAAAAATGGCACAGAGCTAAATGAGATGACCAAGTAAAGGCAGATTATTGAGTATCTGCAACCAATTTCTTTTTTTGTTTTTAAACTCCTGACGAGAGCTCACTTTAATGCAGTTGACAAGGAAATTTAGTTGTTAATTGATCCTGAGCCGATGATTTTTCTCGCACCTTCCTCAACCTGCTAAATGCGAGATGTCAAAAATCAGCAGCTTCAAGGATCTGATTCTTCTTCCTGTTGGGCTGGTAAACTTGACTAGGTCATAGAACCCTTTTACGATTCATTTCCATCGTCTGTAAAGGTAAAATTCAGTTAAACAGTTTATCAGAAATATGTTTTGAGAAAGGCTTAATGTATAAACAAAGAAAGTATTTAATACCTAGTGAGTGCTCAGAAACCTCAGGAAACATTATCTATCTACTCTCAGAACAGAGGTTATTAATTACAGTAAGCTTGGAGGGTAGTAATCTTTACTGGAGATGACGTCCGGATTCCGACATGACCCGAACCTCTCGGTCAGTCCCAGCCACCAGCTCAGTGCGCTCTGTGTGTAGAGCTGAACTGCAGAGCACAGAATATTTCCAACCGCAGACTTGCTGCTGCTTGAAATAACACTTAACACCTGCTCAAGCCTCCATGCGACCAAGCAGTCTTGGGGAGGAGGTGAGTGAACGCTGGGCAGAGGGGGTAGCATGTCTGCTGAAAACCAAAAAACAAAAACAACAACCAAGTTGCTGCTACAAAAGATAGTAGATTTGAAACAGTTCATGTGGTCAAGGAACAGAAGATAAGGCTCCAGGAGGAGAGGAGGAGACCAAAAGTGAGGTTTACAAGCCTGGATGTGGTGATCGGTACCGCTCTACCTGTTACTATCTGTGTCATGATCGTTCGGACAATCATGACCACAGGAAATGGCACTAAATTCAGAATCATAACAGCATTTACCCAGTAAGAGCAGAGGAAGGAAGAAGAAAGAGCCAAACACAAAGAAAAATAACTCATAAAGTCTCACCGAGACTGTAAACACCAGAGTTGTGTTTGACACGAGACCTTTTTTTTTTTTTTAACGTGAATTTTCTTCTGATAGAGTGCTTAGAGGTAAATATTTTGTATCCATGGAGGTAATGAATGAGCAAGGACACAAAAGGACAACCCTCACCCTGCTAAGGGGGCAGGTATTAAAGAACACTGTACAAGCATTACTGGGGGTCCTGCTTGTATAAAACTTTGTAAAAGGATTTGCTTCTCCCTGAGTTCCTCCTGAACCATTACCGTGACAAAACAGTGATTAGAAGAGAGTTTCCAAGACGCCCACTTCGCATGAGGGGAAAAGAAAGCTAGAATATGGCAAAAATGGCACAGAGCTAAATGACTGTATTGTATTTAAATGTCAGTTTTAGAAGGAACACAAGCTAAAGTTAAAACTTATTTTACAAATAATAGTAAGGTGTTTTTAAAAATAAGAAAATGTTATTCTAATCCAGGTTAACACGAGACTTTGCTAAGTGTGATTAAACAGGTGACACCAATAGAGCCAAAAGAGAGCGAGAATTCAAGCAGAATACATCAGAGATTGTTCTTTTATATACAACATTTTCTCGCCAATTTTTAAAGAGTCAGAAATGAAAACTAAATGGTATGTAAGATACAGATACAGTCCCTCATTTTGTATCCAAAGTCTTTGGGGATAAATGTATTTTAAGATTCACCATTTTGTACTTTATATGTGCATATACATATATAAATTAACAGTACCAGTGGAATTTGGTGGTTTACCCTATAACCAAGCACATCAGTATTTCCTCAGCAAAATGCATAAAACAAACAAACAAACAAACAAAATGATAATTAGCTTAGTTCAGGTTTTGGAACTAAACTAATAAAAACATTTTGCTTTATATATATTTTGGTTTCAGGATTGTGGATAAGCGGTTGGAGACTTGTGTCTCCCATGTCACTATACGGATTACATTATACTCAATTCTTTCTTCAAAAACTTTTTTTCTAAAATCCCTTCCCTTCTTACTGGACCCTTCTACACACGGTTCCATATTGAAAATGTGTCTGAGTGACCTTACCCACACATGACACTGAAGAGGCTGACATATAGACTGGGCAAGTTCAATGAATCTCTGGACAGAATACTGTGTTAACCAGTCATACTTCTGATCGCGGAGAAGCATCTCTTCCGAAATACCGTGCCCCTGTGTCCTTAGTAGGCCTGGTTTCTTCCACCCTGTGCCAGTCACTATCCTTTTTGTCCTCCTCACCTCCCCCTGCTCTGCTCCTGTCTCAGGTGCTGATTTCTGCAAACTGCATCCCACAGTTTCCACAGCCAACCAGATTGCATTTCAGTTCAGTCAACGGGAGCAACTGGCTTGACATTTGGAAGGTGAGAAATGGCGAGATGCCTGGTGTTTTTGCTTTTCTCTCTCTGCTTCAGGCTACATCTCCTGCTGTCGTGGCTACACACACTGGATGAATTCAACTCCTGCCAAACAGCGACTGCCTCCCCTTCCCAGCTCCCACCAGGCACCACCCAGTGTGGTCCCAGTTCCCACAGCTGGCTCTGGGGAGCCCCCCAACTCCCTCGGCTCCTCCAGCCCTAGGAATGGTGCTGCTGTCTGTTTTGCTCGTCTCTGGGTTGTCTTCCTTCTCCTGTTTGTCTTTTCAGGCTGTCTGACTGTTTTGCAAATACCTTCCTCTATTCAATACCCTCCATTTAATGACCTGGCATGGGCTTTGTCTGCCTGCCTGGACTCACCATTTCCCCAGCCTCCTTCAAATAAGGTCCAAACTATCCACCACATCCTTGCTTCCCTGACTGGTCCTCTAGGCTCATTTCCTATCCCTCTTTGCCTCATTGACTCTGCTCCGGTCACGATGCCTTCTTGCTGTTCCTCAAACAAACCAGGCAGGCTTGCATCTCAGAGCCTTTGCACTGTTTGCACAGCTCCACCTGCAAATATTTCAGAGTTTCCCTCCTTCATTTCACTCAGGCCTTTCTCGAATGTCACCTCCTTCGGGGATGACTGCTTCTCTGAGCACCCTTTATAAATATGTATGTACATCACTCCATATGATCTACAGTATTTCCTACAATAGATAATAAAAGTCAAAAGTTCCTTCATAGGATCAACAGCTGAAATTTAAAATCTGCAATGACACAATATTTTAAATTCATTGGTATATGTGAACTTAAAGTGTATTTTTATTTGATGTTTGTAACTGTATGTAGAATGTACTATTTTCATTATTTCATGCTAAGATTTAGAAAGATTATAAATGTTAAAGGAATTAAATATTTAGATTTTTATAAATATGATGAGCAGAATAGTGACAATGCAACCATCAGAGTCCTTGAGTCTCAAATCAATGTGAATACGAGATAAAACCAGGAAGATTGAAACTAGAAGAGATTATAGGTTATTGTTGTAGGCAGTTAACCTGTCTGGTTGTCTAGTTTTGATTCTTGCCTCGAACCAAAGACTGTATGTGTCCCATCAGAGGCTAGAAGTTTGAGAAGACGTTTATGGGGCTAACAAGAAGGTTTCCACAGGGCCACATCTGTTTCTTGCCTCATCCAGCTTCTCATGTCTACCAGAGTTCCTCTGTCCTGTGGCTGGACCACCCCAATTTCTGCTCCCACAGTGATATTGCCTTCTCTTCCAGACTCAGATCTCCCTCTGCCTCCCTAACGCAGGAGCCAGGACACTCCCAGGTTGCTCCCTGCCCCATGTGGGCCCCTCTGAGCCCACAAGATGCACTTGGCCTTAGTTTGTCCCACTCTCGCAGGCATACAAGGTGTCCCGGTGTGGCTTTCACAGCTCTGCGACCAGACGCTATAATTCTAATGTGTTTTTTTCATAACACCTCTTCCACATCCATTTCCATGCTTTTTTGCTTCATTCTGTGCCCCTGGAAGCTAAACTTTAACAATTGCATCACTCAGTCATCCTTGCCCTCTGGTTTCTGGCTGGTTTCAACCATGGGGAGACACTGGCAGGTGATCGGAAAATAAGAGGAGAAAACAGACAATTTATTTAATTCTCCAGTTTCCTTCTTGATTGGTCAGGCCCTGGCAATGCCTAGAAGCTGTCCTTGTGAACTCTTGTCATCTTCTGACACTCAGCCGGGGAATACAATGTGATCATTATCCTGCTGCCCTACCCAATGTTGTGTAGGACGTGCCTAGCTTAAAAAAAACCTATATATTTTATTCATTAAGAAATAAAAGCTGGGTTCTCCTACTTCAGGATGACACCTGCACCCCGATGTTCATAGCAGCACTATTTACAATAGCCAAGATGTGGAAACAGCCTAAATGTCCATCAACAGATGACTGGATAAAGAAGAGGTGGTATATTTATACAATGGAATACTATTCAGCCATAAAAACCAACAACATAACGCCATTTGCAGCAACATGGATGCTCCTGAAGAATGTCATTCTAAGTGAAGTAAGCCAGAAAGAGAAAGAAAAATACCATATGAGATCGCTCATATGTGGAATCTAAAAAAACAAAAACAAAAACAAAAACAAAAAGCATAAATACAAAACAGAAATAGACTCATAGACATAGAATACAAACTTGTGGTTGCCAAGGGGTCCGAGGGTGGGAAGGGATAGAAGGGATTTCAAAATTGAGGAATAGATAAACAAGATTATACTCTATAGCACAGGGAAATATACACAAGATCTTATGGTAGCTCACAGAGAAAAAAAATGTGACAATGAATATATGTATGGTCATGTATAGCTGAAAAATTGTGCTCTACACTGGAATTTTACACAATATTGTAAAATGACTGTAAGTTAATTAAAAAAAAGAAATAAAAGCTAGGTTCTGATAAAGTGCTCTGTGGTAGTTTTCTAGAATATTGGCTGCTAAAAATGTTTGCTATATAATTACAAAATAAATAAATCATCTACATTTTGATATGGTATATGTTACATTGTTTTTCAGAAAGAATACTGGATTTTCTTCTGGGCTTAATCCAGTGTTTATTTTTAGTTTAGGTGTCATGCATCTGGTCAACACACTCTAGGCATGTAAAGGTGTTAACACTCACTCTCTGCACACATTTCTGACAGAATGTTTCCAACCACAATGTGGCTAGCCCTTGAAAAGGCGTTAAGCAGCTACAGCACTCTTGGTGTTATTAATGGTTCTTGGAGATTCTAAGAGGGGTTATGGGAATGGAGAATGAAATTAATGATGAAAAGTAAGATTTTACTGCAGAATATGATAAAAGGAAAATCTGTGCAAAAATCTAGGTAAGTGGCCAAGAAGCAGCGGGTTTAGTTTAAAAAAAAAGAAGCGAATCAAAACGGAGATTTACAAACTTGGATGTGGGGCTCACTGCCACTTTACCTGCCACATTAGTGCTGTTGTCAGCTGGACACGCATCATCACAGCTAACAACTTAAACTTCAGCATCATGACAGAGTTTTTCTTTGGAAGAGGAAGTAGGGAGAAATGAAGAGACATATAACAAGATGATGTAACAAGAGGCTGGGAAAACATGATGTAATGAGGATGAGAAATCACATGATGAAAAAAAATCACTGGTGCAAATACACATATGATTATGTAAATGTTATAGTCATGTTCTAAACATGTATTTCTTGGAGATTTCTTCTCAGTGGGGTGTATTTAGGGAACATATTTTGTAAACAGAAATAATGGGCAATGACATGCATATATAAAAACCTGTCATTCTATTTACTTATGTAAAACAGAATTTTTAAAATCTTTGAACATCTTAAAAAATAAAACGTGATGGAGTGAAAAAGTTTTCAGAAAACACATTCAAAAGTAAGTCAGACAGAGAAAGACAAATATCATGTGATATCACTTATATGTGGAATCTTAAAAAAATGATGCAAATTCTGTTTACAAACCATAAACAGACTCATGGACATAGAAAACAAACTATGGTTACCAAAGGGGAAAGGGCAGGGAGGGATAAATCAGGGGTTGGGGATTAACAGACACACATTACTGTATATAAAATAGATTAAAAAAATAAGGACCTACTATATAGCACAGGGAACTGTATTCAATTTCTTATAATAACATATAATGAAAAGGAATCTGAAAATAAAAAATATATGTTATGTATATGTATAACTGAATCACTTTGCTAACAAAGTGAAACTAACATTGAACTAGCCTGAAACTGACATTGTTAATCAACCACACTTCAATAAAAAAAAAATTTAAAAAAAGACAACACATTCAGGCATTCATTTTAGAGAAACAGCTAGACAATGATAAAAATAATACCTAAATAATAAGCAAATAAAACAGTCACGATTTACAGAACATATTGAAAGAAGCAATTCATCGTTAGCAATCTTAGCAAAAACTCTGTAATTAAGTGGCAGTTTTAGGGAGAATATCATTTAAAACTAAGGAATTATTTTGCAAATATTAGTAAGGGTTTTTAAACTCACGGGATACCCTGTATGGGATGCACAAGGGAAGTAACAGTGTAAGAAAATAAAGAGGAATGAAGTCAGCACTAGTTCAGGGATTGTTCTTAAATACATGTCGTACAGAAGTGAGAAAGGAAGGGTCAGACAATTCTTTTGTGTACTTTTGAGGAGGTCATACCAAAGCTTAAAAACACCAGATACCTGCGGATGAAACAGACCATGGAGATCCAGCAAATACCTTAAATATTAGCCATTTTGAGTGGTCAGGCTGCAAATGGTCTGGAAAGCTGAAAACCTAACACAGATTATTTTTACGAGACCTAATTGGTATGGGCAGAATTGGGTAATCAGTCCAGAATGGCAGCACTATTATTATCTAGAAAAGTGCTAACAGCAGTAAGGTACCGCTGATAACTTCGAAAGGAGGTCAAAGATCTGATGGAGTTAATCTGCTGGGAGTTGTGGGGACAATGTTCTATGCATTTTGGTCTCGTCTACCAGAAAACAACAGGATCGACGTGGGCAGGGGTCACAGGTCTGGTATGCAGGGTTGCCTCTGAATCAGAAACAGAGTCCTCCACTTTGTGCCACTGGTGGCACTGTGTTGTCATGTCCAGTATGATGATGGATCCGGGCGGCAATAGGAGAGAATGTGGACAGCCACATGAAAGACACAGACAGTTAAATCAGTAGCTGTGTATTCTTCCTACAGATTTTGGCCCAGATGAGAAGAGTCTCACCTGCCTGCCAGGATAGATTTACAACTCGAGACCACAAAGATAGGACACTGGTAACAATTCATTCATGAATCAATTAAAAAAAAAATACCATCAGATTCATCCAGAGGAATATTGGCTGAAGCTGAGAACGGCTTTGAGTTCTGCACACTGAGTGTAATGACCACATCAGCTGTTGGATCTGCAGAGCTGGTGCTGTGCTAAAACATTTGCATCAGTATCAGATTTCAAGGCATCAAAGATCCTGACCTAAGTATTTGGGGGACCTCCATGACTCAAGAGATCCACCAAGGCCATCACTGTTATTCAGGTGATGGAGTTAGGGTAAATTTTCTGCAAAGAGAAGGTGTCACTTTTTCAGATAAAGATGACACTGCTGGAACAGGCTATGCTCTTGAGCATAACATTTCCATTGGACAGGGGAGTCTTGTGTCCTTCTCACATTGTTATTATTGAGTCCAAGTTGTATCACCCCAAACAGGAAGGCTGATTTTTAAATGGGCTTTGAGTATTTGAATATTCATATTTTTATACATGCAGGAACCCAAGATAAGTAGGCATTTGCTACTGTTATATACAGATATGTGAGTTTTGTATTATTTTACTTATGCACTTTTTTCTAATTTTTATTTTTATTTGATTTGAGTATGGGTAGAAAGAAATTTTTTATTTTTTTTTATTATTTTACTTATGCACTTTTTTCTAATTTTTATTTTTATTTGATTAGTATGGGTAGAAAGAAATTTACTTACATTAGTATTACAAATTTGGCACAAAATGCTTCAGATTTGCATTAACTATAAAAGAAAGAAATAGAAGAGTAGGCATAGAAATGGGAGCCTAAAAGCATAGAATTGAATATTTTGTAAAGCATATTTTGATAGTCAGACATTTCTGTTAAAGCTAAAGGACCCGGGCTGTGACTAAGAAGTACTTGGCAGGATTCCTTGCAATCTGGATTCAAAGTGCTGTTGACAGATTCTCACTGTCAAATTCTGCTCTTACCACATGGCTATCAAAGAAGTTTCAAATTATAAAGATATCCGGAATGGTAAGGTTTTATGCTGTACCAAACCAGGGCAAATATCACTGCATTGAAAAAAGAAAACTGATTGAAATCCACAAAGATGGAAGAGATGAAATCATCATATATGGAAACATGTCCAGAAGACAAGATCAGAAGCAACTCCACCTTTGGAACATTAAATACCTTTTTAAAAATCTATAAGGACAACATTTATCTTTTCTGTTACCTTTCTTCATTCCCCTGAATTTCTCCTTGTGTATCATTAAGGCACTTATCTCGTGGCTTTTATTTTCTCCTTATTCATCACCACTCCCATGACTTAGTCACATAAACCTAGACCAAAGGTGGGTCTCATGAATGGTTGCATTGCCACTAACTGCTCATTTTCCATTTTTTGCACCTAATTAACTATGGCATTCAGCTGAACTAGATTCCATCTTCTCTCCTTGTATATTCAGGTTGCAGGGAGTATATGTAATCTGATGCAGGGAGTCAAACTGCTGGGTGTTGATTCACATCAGGATCTCAAATCTTCCATGGATTCTAATTGGCCCTTAACAAATCAATTTTATTTATTCTTTGTATTTTTTGAAGTATAGTTGATTTGCAATATTACATTAGTTTCAAGTGTATAGCATAGTGATTCAGTATTTTTATAGGTTACATTCCATTGAAAGTTGTTACAAGAGAATGGCTATAACTCCCTGTGCTATACAGTATATCCTTATTGCTTGTCTATTTTATACAGAGTAGTTTGTATCTCTTAATCCCATACCCCTAATCTGCCCCCAACCCTTTCCTCTCCCCTTTGGTAACCACTAGTTCATTCTCTGTATCTGTGAGTCTGTTTCTGTTTTGTCAATAAGTTCATTTGTATTATTTTTAAGATTCCACATGTAAGTGATGTAATACAGTATTTGTCTTTCTCTGTCTGACTTACTTCATTTAAGTATAATACTCTTTACATCCATTCACATTGCTGCCAATGGCAGAGTTTCATTCTTCATACAACTTAATATCAAAAAACACCCAATCAAAAAAATTGGCAGAAGACTGAATAAATATTTTTCCAAAGAAAACATAAAGATGTCTAACAGGCACGTGAAAAGATGCTCAACATTGCTAATTGTTAGAGAAATGCAAATTAACACAACAATAATATATTACCTCACACCTGTCAGAATGGCCATCATCAACAAATCTACAAATATCAAGTGTTGGAAAGGATGTGGAGAAAAGGGAACCCTTGTACACTGTTGGTGGGAATGTAAATTGGTGCAACCAACGTGAAAAACAGTATGGAGTTCCTCAAAAAAAAGTTCCAAAAAAAAAAAAAAAGTTCCTAAAAATAGAACTACCATATGATCCAGCAATTCCACTCCTAGGTACATATCCAGAAAAAAACAAAACCACTAATTTGAAAAGATACATGCATAGTGTACATAGCAGCACTATTTACAACAGCCAAGACATGGAAGCAGCCTAAGTGTCCATCGACAAGTGAATGGATAAAGAAGTGGTATGCATATTAAGCTCTGGATCAAGAATTATAATTATGTCGAGTACGTGGGAAAAGATTCATGCCCCTAACTTATTTCTCAGCCTGGTGCATTTAACGAAAACATGTTTTAAAAACAATCTAATTGTTGTATCCACCTCACCCTGCCTCTAGCAACCACAAATCTGATCTCTATTTCTATGAGTTAGGGTTTTTTTAGATTCTACATATCAGTGAGATCATACAGTATTTGCCTTACTCTGATTTATATTACTTAGCATAATGCCCTCAAGTTGCATCCATGTTACCACAATTGACATTATTTCCTTTTTATGGCTGAATAGTATTCCACTGTGTGTGTGTGTGTGTGTGTGTGTGTGTGTATCACATTTTCTTTATCCATTCATTCATCAGTGGAAACTTAGGTTGTTTCATGTCTTAGCATTTATAAATAATGCTGCAATGGACATGGGGGTGCAGTGTAGATATCTCTTTAGTGATTTTATTTGGATAGTGATTTTATTTACTTCAGATATATACCCAGAAGTGGAATTTCTGAATCATGTGGGAGTTTTATTTTTAATTTTCTGAGGAACCTCTATAATGTTTCCCATAGTGGCTGTACCAATTTAAATTTCCAACAACAATGCTCAGGGTCCCTTTTCTCCACATTCTTGCCATTTGTTGTCTTTCATCTTTTTGATTATAGCCATTCTGACAGGTGTGAGGTGATATCTCACTGTGGTTTTGATTTGCATTTCCCTAATAATTAGTGATGTTGAGCACATTTTCATGTATCTGTTGACCATCTGAGTATCTTCTTTGAGAAAATATCTATTCAGAACCTTTGCCCATTATTTAATTGAAAATTGAATTATTTGTGTGTGTGGTTCCTTTCTTTTTTTTTTTTTTGCTATTAAGTTGTATGAGTTCCTTATAGATTTTGGATATCAACCTCATATTAATGTGTTTTGTAAATATTTTTTCCCATTCAGTAAGTTAGTTTTTCACTTTGTTAATCATTTCTTTTGCTGTGCAGAAGCTTTTGGTTTGATGTAACTCCATTTACTTATTTTTGCTCTTATTGCTTGTGCTTTTGGAGTTATGTCAAAAAATTCTTTTTCAAGATTCATCTAAAGAAGGAGTTTTATGATTTCAGGTCTTACATTTAAGTTTTTAACCCATTTAATATCTGTGAATAGTTAAGATAAGGGGTTACTTTCATTCTTTTGCATGTGCATATCCAGTTTTCCAAGCACAGTTTATTGAAAAGTCTGTCATTTCTCCATTGAGAATTCTTGTCTCTCTTATCAAATATTAAATGGTCATATATGCAAAGGTGTACTTCTTGTCTCTCAATTCTATTCCATTTGTCTATATGTCTGCTCTTATGCAAGTATCATGCTGTTGTGATTACTATAATTTTTGGATATAGTTTCAAGTCAGCAAGTATGGCTTTGGGTAGTAAGGACAATTTAACAATATTAATTTTTCCCATCCATGAACATGAGCTATCTTTTCATTTATTTGTATCTCTTTCAATTTATTTCATCAATGCCTTATAGTTTTCAGAGTAAAGAGTTTTCACCTCTTTGATTAAAATTATTTCTAATTATTTTATTGTTTTTGATGCTATTGTAACTAGGATTGTTGTTTTTATTTATTTGTCAGTTTTTTTGTTGTTAGTGTATACGAATGCTACTGATTCCTGTATGTCAGTTTTGTATCCTACAACTTTACTAAATTCATTAATTAGTTCTAACAGGTTTGTGGTGAAGTTTAGGGTTTTCTATATATAAACTCATGTCTTCTGCAAATAGACACAATTTTACTTCTTGCTTTCCAAGTCTGGTGCCTCTTGTATCTTGTGCTTCTCCCTCACTCTTGTGTTCTAGGATTTTCACAGTGGTGTCTTGTCTATGGATAGTTGCTAGCTGTCTTCTTTGATGGTGACCAGAGTCAGAAATGATATATGTTGCCATCTTGATGACATGACTCCCACAAGATTTTATGTTAAATGTGACCAAAATTAGTGTTTCTTTGTCACTTAGCAAAAGAAAATGTAAATATTCTCTAGAGCAACTATTTCATTCCAGGTTAAATAAGTTCTCACAAATAAATTAGTGACAAAGCTGAAAAGCTGAGAGTCATAAACAAACAAATTAAAATGCTAAGCATAAAAGTAAACAAGTCACCTTAGAAAGAACCAGAAGGAATAAAAATGACAAGAGAAGATATTCACAAAACTATTACTGCAATAATCAGACACATTATATAAATTAACTATATTTACCATGTTGAAAGGACAAATTGGACAATGTGTTTAAAGGATAAGAAATTCTTAAATTGACCAAGTAGATTTGAAAAACTATTAAATAGAATTTCTAATAAAACCAGATAAAATATTGGATAGGTTTATCAACTAGTTTGACACAAAGAGAAAATTAATGAATTGGAGGACATTTCTGAAGCTACTGTTTAAAATATAGCATATGGAGACAAAAAGTAGAAATTATGAAAAAGAAATTAAACATAAAGCAACTTAGATAAATGCCTAAAGGTAGCATTCCAGAAAGACTGAAGAGGAAAAATGGTAGATATGCTTTCTCTGTAAAATTAACAGCAAAGAATTTTCAACCCACTGATAAAGAGACAACAACCCACAGATTTATTAAGCCTAATTATCATTAATTGGGTAAATGACTATACTTCAATTAAAGAAAAGAAAGAGCAAAAAAAATTAACTGGGATGAAAGAGAGAGAAAAAAGTTCACAAAAAAACACATTATAGCAAAAACTGAAGAAGACCAAGAACAATGATATATCGCCAAAAGCAGCACTAGAGAAAAGACTTTGAATGTGTTTTGTTTACTGCCCCTTCTGTATATGCATATCATTCATCATTGCTACGTTTGAAGTTATATTAAAAAGTTATATGAAAATTAAGATCACTGTTGAATTGAAAATTTTATTATTATTAAGAAACCCACCTTAAATACTACATTTTGCACTAGAGTGTACTTTGTCAGATATCAAGAGCTATAACTGCTTTAATTTGGTTAGTATTTGCATTATATATGTTTTCATCTTTTATTTGTAACAATTGTGCATCCTTATCTATTAGATATGGCTTTTGTAAGTAACATATAATATTTAAAATGTTTTTAAAAACCCATGTGATAATTTTTATCTTTTCACCAGATCACTGAGAGCATCTACACTTACTGTTGATTTTTTTTTTTGTCAGTATCATAATTTTGTGCTATTTGTCCTGTCTATTCTTGGGTTTTTCCCTTTCCTTTTAGTTTCTTTTGGATTTATTTATTTTCCTCAATTTATGTTTTCCTCTATAGTGTTTGATGTTATACTTTATTTCCATCATTTTTGCATTTACTTGAATTTAAATCATGTGTACTTAAACTCCCGAATTTATCCCTTCCCCTTTGCAAATATTAATCACTATACATAAAAATAGATAACAAACAAATTTCTTCTATATAGCACAGGGAAGCATACTCAATATCTTGTAATAATCTTTAATAAAAAGAACATGAAAATAAATATATGTGTGTATATATATATATATATATATATACACACATACATGACTGGGACATTATACTGTACACCAGAAATTGACACGTTGTAACTGACTATACTTCAATTAAAAAAAGCGTGTGTACTTAAATCATTAATGCCTATAAGTAGTCATTGTGTTTACCCTCTTCCAAAACAATATCAGACCCAAGAACACTTATGGTCTCCCAGTCAAATTAAATTCTTTTGCTATGAAGTTTATTTCTATTGATCAAAGGTGAGGGCAGCGGCTTCTGTGGTCACTGTGGTATGTATATCTCAGAGCGTACATTAGGCTGAGAATGAAATTTCACATATGTACACTTTAATCTTTTCAATGATAAAAATCAATCATATTCATTAAAAACAGCAACACAAAAATGGAAAACCACATACATAATATAAAAATATACCAAGTTAGTTAGTTAAATATTATTACATTACAATCTCAAATTGCCAGATTAGACACATATTATTATCCTGTAAGTACACGTATAACAACAGATTTTTTTCTACCAAATATAATACAAAATCACATTATGCAATAATTTATACCCTTTCCCCACTTCATATATCATGGAAAAATATTCATATCAATACTTCAGTACAATGTCATCAGTACTTAATGACTGTAAGTTTTATTGTAGGAATACATTACAATTTATCTCATTACTTAATTTATCAATAGTTAAATTGTTTTTTTTACTTTTCTAAATGAAACATCCGTTGGCCACTTGAAAACTAAGAATTATGAATAATTATTTTAACAGAGGTTATATTGAGGGACAGAGTTGTATGTCATTTTCATTTTCTCTAGGATACGTTTTAATATTGTTTGAACCATTTATAACAAATACAAATATTTATAACCACAAAAAAGATATTTCTAAAAATCAGTATTACATTTTATTCAAAGACAGTATAGCATTTATTTACATTAAAATGTTTATTCATTGTTTTTGAAAAATAAGGCAGAGAAGAAATCATTGCGCTTAATATAATTTAAAATGTTATCTTTGGAAATAAAGAAGGGTTCCATTATACATAAAAGAATAACAAATTTAATCTATAGGGGTTGGATTACATTGCCTTTTATTTTCTTCAGTGTAAAATGTACTTTACATATTAAATTTAGAGTAAACATCCTGTCTGATGTTGCAATGTGAAGAGATCTGTTTCCTTGATCCTGTTTCATTCTGACCCTCTGCTACTCATCTGATCATGCAATCTATACTCAACCATGGAACCAGATAAAGCAGCAGCATCCAGCCTCTGTACTGATGGTCATTCTTTGCCAGAGGAATTGCATGAAATAAATACAGGTACTGTTGCTAATGCTGAGTAATCTCCTTATTTAAGAGAAAATAATATTATAAATAACAAACTTCATAGCTAGATACGTTTAGAGGAAGAGTTAAAAATCTTTTGTCTTTGTGAATGAATTTAAAATTTTCCAACTGAAGGGGATTTAAGTTTCAGACAATCATTGTTTGATAGGTAAATATTTACAGCAGAGTTAGATTTAACATTATTTGAAAAAATGTTGACTTTGTGGCTGAGTTCTGCTTCACTTGTACTGAAGGAGTCCATGCAATATGTTGCTAAGAAAATTTATCTACCTAGCAAGAATTAGACGTTTCTTTTATTAAGATTAAATTCAACTATAGGAAGGACATTTATAGGCATTTAAATTAATTTTTAAATGTCTACTCTTATTTCTGCAGCCAGTGTTACTCCTGGTGTTATTAGCCATTATATTTCTACAATTACTACTCTACAGGCTACTATTACTTCTACAATAATAACACTTATTTTATGTTTATTGCTTCAAGCACTATGCTATTGACTTTATACACATTAACTTAATCCCCACAATATATCTATGAATAAATATTGTTATTATTCCTATTTGATAGATGAAAACACTAAGGATTAAAAAAGCAGAAAAAAATTGCCACATTTTACAGAGCTACTACCTAATTGAGCCAATTAAACGACTTTATTACAAGCCTAAAATGGGGACAATTTTTGTTTATGATTTCTAACATGCTTTTAATTGTATGTTTATTTACCATAAATCTATGTATAGATGCTTATATGGCTATATATAAAATTATAATTATTGCATGAAATTTTCTAATATATTTTCTAGAGTTTTGTGACGAAAGCATAACATACTCAGAAGTCAGAGTTCATGGTTCTTCAAATATTCAGGAGAAAAAGAAAAAGAAAAAGAAAAAGAAAAACGGTAAAAAAAAAAAACCAACATTTAAAACTCCACATTCCCTTTTTTGCTTTAATATTTTAATGAACTAGTCAGGAAAACAAATATTCATGGACTAACCTCTGAACTGGATTTCATCTTTCGTACCAACACTTTTAAACTGGTCATAGCGACCTAACGTGCTGTGTTAAGAGCAAATTTGACACAACATTGTAAAATGACTATTACTCAATAAAAAAATGTTAAAAAAAAATAGAGCAAATGAGAATGAACAGTGCATCACTGACCATTTCATTTGAATAATGAACAATGGCTTAAAGTGAGGTACCACAGCCACAGAATAAAGGATGTTTCATCTACACTTTTCTGATCTGATATTTTAGCTTTGCAAAAAGTAACCGCTCTTTTAAGGCTACAGTATTTCTAAAAACAAAACGGAGCTTGTGAAGTATGTCAGAATAAATGACATACCAAAATTGTGACAGAATATCTGTCAGGGCCAACAGCTAAAGTAGGTGTTTTATTCTTATTCTACTTCTGCTGCAAAGATGGGAGAATTTTGTTTTTTAATTGCAGCAGGGTGATGAATTAAATTCCTAAGTAAGATTTTTGAAGTGCTCTTTTGTAATCACAAAATTCCTTTAACAGAACAACTTGTTAGTTCAACAACATTCCTACATAAAACTATTCATATGTCCCCTGGCTATTCCCAAATCTTCAAAATAATTTTTAGAGTCTTCCTCGCAGGCTGAGGTATATGACATGTGGTACTCCCATGAGCTGAGATGTCAGTCCAAGTTTAATTATGAATATTCCTAACCAAAATTCCTTCTAATCCTAACTCTTTACCTGTTTCCATTGATCATCATAATAGCTTGCGTCTCTCTTTGGGCAGAGTCTCTGTGGTGCCTCGCTGCAGTGGCCTTTGCCTTGCTTTATTTAATCGCTCTGGTAGTCGCTGCAATGATGACAGCCAAAGGTAAGAATTTTTCAGAGTTTTTCATTAATTTGCTTAAAGTTACTAGACTATGATTTTTTTAAGCATTTAAAATTCATCCTAAGGTTTTCCTCAAGTTGTTTTTCTCGTTTGTTATTTTAATTACATAAGGTAATTTCATCAGTTCAGTTTTTGAATTATCAACAGTAGCATAGACCCAGGTGATCTTATCAAAGACGCCAGTGGATAGCTGTGTTCTGATGAAAATGAAAAATGACAGCAGCGTTCTGTATCTTACTATATTGTTATTGACATGAGATGCAATAAAATTTGAAAATATTTATAGAATTTATTGGTTGGGCAATTAAAAATTAATTGTAAGGATAACAAGTCAGGTAATTTGAAAGAAAGAATCTAAAGAAGAAATAAATGATGGTGAACAGGGACTCATCATAAAATAAAAAAGTTATCATGATATTGGACTGAGCCTATGAACTCAATGTCTTAATATTATAAAATAGATATAGCTTTTAAAAGAATAAAGTCATAAAATAGTACTATTAGAAAACCAGAAGTGTGAAAATTTCTTCAAATATAGAAAGTAAGATCATTTGTATTTACAAAGCAGAGAAAACAACTGCCCAAAACACATGAAGGATAAATTTATTCAAAAGGCATAAGTAGATCTAAATCAACTAGAATATAGCATAATATATAATTTTTAATAATAAAAATCTTGTTTAAATGTATGATTTCCTACAAAGATATATACGATGCTAAAGAGACTCAAGACGATGTAGAAAAATTGAATAAATATAACTATATTCTACAGGTAAATAAATAAAGTAGGTATCTATTTGGATACACAAAGATGACAATTTTTAAGAGTGAACTTGAAAATACCTTAAACAAAAAATGACTCCTAGACAAGCTGTTTAGTAGCTAGCACAATATGGAAGATTCCTACCCAAATTCATGAGGTAAGCATAGAATTATTCCAAATTATTTTCATACATAGGAAAATATTTTAGGACGATGTCCCTTACAAACATAGAGGTAAAAATCCTACATAAAAGAGTTAGCAGAATACAGTATTGTACTGAAATAATACTACCAAATTTTGGTTAAAATCAGGCATGGGTTTGTGCATTTATTTACCAGGAGATTTGTCAATATATAGGAGAAAAGAAATAACTACGAGCAGAAGGAAACATACTGAATTTGATTAAGGGTATTTGTAAGAACTTTCACCAAATATCATCTTTCAGAATAAAAAATTGAAATCATTTTCAACAGATTCATGAGGACGAGGATGACTGATATAATTACTTCAATTCAACATTTCTTTGGATGTCTTGGGCAAGAAAAAATCAATAATTCAGGAAAACTTTTTTAGGTACAAATATTTAAAATTAAATACTGAAATTATATGTAGATGATATACTTTCTGACCCAGATATTCCAAGAAAACCTACTGAAAAATAAAGCAATGGTAATGAAAACACTTCAGTAACGAAGGTGGATACAAAATAAACAGAGTTTCGTTATATACCACCAAGGGCTAATGTCCAATATCCAGGTCCACATTTTAAGCCTCTCACCTGACACTTCTTCAATATCTTGAAAAACACCTAGCCACAATGTTTCTAAACAGACTGTCTTCCCAGCCCTGATCCTTACCAGCATCAAGAAAAACATCAGATTCTTTAATACTTTTGTCTTTCTTGGCAGCTGATGTCTAAGGAGATGAACCCAGGAATTGTCTGTGTTATCTGTCTCTGCTTATGCCAGTTTAGTGAGTTAGTGCACTTCTCTACCCTTGCACTGCTGCTCTTCCAACCCAACCCAACTCTCTATATATCTATATATCTTAGTCTACGCCTCTAATCAATTTCCACAGTAATCTCTTCAAAATGTAAATTTTATAAACTCACCATGCCTTCACTTAGTTTCTTAATACTCTAAATTCAATATAATTTTTAAAAATCCTTAACATGTTTTGTAAGGCGTTAACTCTACTGGAACATTGAGGAAAACAGTGGAAAGCGAGAACTAGTGGCAAAGAGTTAGTAGAATCTTATAAAAGTTCCACATAAAAATAACGAAACTCTTAACAAGGAAGAGTTATGGTACTGTGAAGAAGGGAACGGGTATATGAAGCATTGTAGTGATAGAATAAATAGTACTTCGTGACAATTTGGATGTGTGCTATGTCAAATCTCTTTGCTTCGAAGATAGCTTTGTTCATTATGTCCTGACTGTCCAGATTTACTAACTGCCTAAGTCAGATGAGGAGACTTGCAATTATTAAAACACCAGTCATTACCTCATAAATATCTGTCATAAGTAACAAGTTCATACTTTAATTTCAGTTATTTGCAAATGATCATTTCCAATATATTCTGTAGTTAATAATTTAAAAATGGACAAATTACTTTCAATTTTTTAAATTTCTGTTTGATTTGCATTCTCAAATGTTCACAAGTGATGTCTTAAAATAAATTTTCTTTTGCAAATTTTATAAATTTCAGTTTTCTGTCTAGAAGAGATTCTGAATACAGAGGAATCCAAGCACCAAAATATCACTGCACATTGCAAAATAATATAGCAAAGCAGAAGGTATGTACTGGATTGCAATGAAAATCTTGACATCAATGTAAACTGTTTAAATATAGATGTATATATACAATTAATACATATAAGATCAAAGTTAGTAATTATAGTGCACTTAGCAAAATTCTCATATATCATGGACTTGAGGTTAGGGAGGATAATTGAAAAAAATACAAAAATTATAATACACAGAGCTACTATGGGTGATGAAGTTATCTTCATGTATGCACTTTTTGTTTGTCAAGGTAACGTCCTTCTCTGAAGAAAACAGATATTCTATTTCTGCTGGAAATAAAATCTTGGCAGCAAGGAAACTGTTCTGAAGCAATGAGTTCCAGTCTTATCAAGACAAATAGCAAGGAAGAATTGGAAACATGTGGCAATAAATTCCTTCCTATGTTTTCCTATACAGAAAATAATTACAGAGACGATTTAACATTTTGTGCTTACTCAAGTGTGCTAAACTCAACATATTATAATAATTGGAGATCTTTTAATCAAACCCAAAATATGAGCTTAAATGATTATGTGATTTTTAAATTGTAAATATATTTGCATATAGAAGTAAATGCTAATATATTAAAATTTCAGACCTTGGTAAAAAAATGGGGGGGGGGAACCATAAAGAACATACAAACTAAAGGGTACTCAGTCTCAACTGGCACTTTAAAAATACCTAACATTTATTGATTGATTCTAATATTCACGATACTGCTTTAGTGTATCATAAGGCATATACTGCCCCAGTACTCCTATGAGACAGCACTAGTATGATTGTTGTCATATTAATAAAGAAACTGAGGCCCAGAGAGGATGCGAACATTTTCCAAAGTTGTGTAACTAGTAAGAAATAGAAACATGATTTAAGCCAAGATAGTTTCACGCTAGAGGGCATGCATGTAACCACTATGCTGGATTAAAAAATCACATCCAATCACGTTACAAGAATATTGCTTCTTTAGAAATAGTCAGGACTGCAGATTTGCATCTGGATATATCTTTCAGAGAGGAACAAATGAGAAAAAGAACTTTCAAGAATAAAATATTATAATAGCTTTTCATAAAGAATGACTATTTCTATACTATCCTCTGAATGATGAAAAAATAAAGACATTAATAGAAGTGATTTTTTTTCCCTTTAGTAGACTCCAGCAAGTTTAAAGAATATAGGTCTCCTTTATATCTTAGTTCTCATCCATTATGTGACTGTTGCCTCTATGTTGTTTCTTTTTTCCCCATTGCATACAAGGTCTGTTATTTCCTTTAATAAAGACTTCAGTCCATATCAGTAATGGTAAATTGATGGCACATATGTTGGTAATTTCTATATGACGATCTTGGAAGACACTCTTCATAATTACAGCATCCTTCCCTACTAAGGCTGGACTCCACTCTGAACAATTTTCAACAAGCACACCTAAAAGCCTTCCCGAGCTTCATTGCTCCCATCTCATCTACACACTATGCTTCAAACCAAACTTGTAAATACAGATCATCAGTGAACTCTTTCAGGAAAAGCAGATAAGCACTGTATATAAAAATGAATAATGAGTTTGCCGAGGTGATGTCTCACAGTGATCTATTACCTCAAAATGTGCTTTCGTAAATCACGCTTTACCCATAACCTATAGTGGAAGAAATAATATCTGTGAATGTTCTAAAACTGATGGAAGACATCAGACTACGTTTTGACAAAGCACTATGAACCCTAGCAGGGTGAACAAAATAAAAACAAAGTTATGTGTGTCATATATAAAGGCTAAAAACAAAGACAAAGAAAAAGCTGAAAGGCAGACAGAGAAATACAGGCTTTACATTTAAAGAAGCAGTTGGCAGCTAACCTGTAAAAAGAAAACATGAGAGTCATATAATTACTGACAGACAATTGCTATTACTAAAACTCTATCCCCGGAGAAAAGATTCTCATTATATGAGAGTCATATGAGGATATAATCGTATTCCATAGGTGAAGTAAAAATCATTTAAGATTGGTAGAGGAAAAAATTCATTACCTTAAGTCTGCACAAGGATATATTATAATATTCTTTGAGTGTAAGAAGATAATCCCAAATCGAACCTACAAGATTCAGGATAAAGGGCAATGAAACAGGTAAACATGGATGGTATAAACCTAAATGAATAGTGACTATATAAAACCGTAATATTAGTATCTATAGTTTTAAATTATATAAGCTTGAAGTACACTGTAACTATTGCAATTAAATTAAAAGGGGGATAAATGAAATTAATTAAAAGAACCCTGGGTTATTGAAATAGCTATGAAGAAGTAAAGCAACTGTTTATCTTGGACATGAGTAAGTCAACCATGCATTTTGTGGTTGCCAAGGGGGAGGAGGGTGGGAAGGGACAGACTGGGAGTTCAAAATTTGTAGATACTGACAGGCATATGCTGAATAGATAAGATTATACTGTACAGCACAGGGAAATATATACAAGATCTGGTGGTAGCTCACAGCGAAAAAAATGACAATGAATATATGTATGTTCATGTATATCTGAAAAATTGTGCTCTACACTGGAATTTGACACAACATTGTAAAATGACTATAACTCAATAAAAAAAGTTAAAAGAAATTTCCAGGGTAACCACTAAAAATATTATATAATTAGGAAGATAATAAAGGACTATATCTCAATTAGTGGAATGATAGTTTAATGGGATAATTCTTAATTAACAGAATAATACTCAATGAAATCAATAAAGTAGAAGATTTCATATCAGAATCATTCATAGACAAAGATGCTGAGGGCTGCAGGAGTTCAAGCAAGAATTCCTGCCTTATGTCTTGGATCCTTTCTGCGTACTCAGGGGCCCATAAAGTGTTGAGGATGGATATTGAAGTATGAGAATGCATAATTCTAATCTCAAAAATGGAAGCACTCTCAAATGCCTCCAAGTGACAGTTTTCTTGTGTTTTCCTTTTCCTATCAACAACTCTCATTTGCAGACTAGTTTTATTTACACCTGTCAGTTGGTCCTTTTCTTAAAAACTATTTGGGATCCCTTGACTTCTTCATAATTCTTACTGATTCATTTATCTCAGGTGTGTGTGTGTGTGTTTATATAAATATATATATGTGTGTGTGTGTGTATATATATATATATATATACACACATATATATATACACACATATATATATATATAGTTGAGTAACCCATAATGTATTTTCCTCAACCTCTTTTTCTAGAAAAGTAGCCATGTGGTTTTGTATAAGGAAGCCACATTAAGGAGCCTTACCTTCATGTCATTCTTGCTCTCCATTTCTCACAGTCTCAAGTGAAGACCTAAAATAAATTTTCAAGGTCTTTTTGCTCTGTTTCCTCCCCTAAAGACACATACGTTTCTGTAAGGACTAGTTTATCCTCATGTGGAACTGAAGGTTTTTGATTCTTCAAACCATGTCTATATCTGAGGTTACAAGCATATTTATTATCTTAATTGCTATTTTCAGTAGATCTTCTGCAGCAGGACTTTGCAGTCTCCAGATATAATTCCTATAATCATCTTATCATTGACTACCCTGTTTAGGCTGAAGGCCCCATATTGTTCCTACAAAAGAAGAGATATCTAACCCCAAATTTCCTGAACAGAATATGCTCCACTTCCAAAAGGCCCTTACCTTGGGAAAGAGTAGTTTATGTTCCATGTTGGTAATAGTAATAAATATGACAAACACCACAAGTGACACAAGAAACAAAACAAAAGAACCCAGGGATAGGACATGCTGCCACAGACTTTGGTTAGATCAAAGAAAGCTGAGTACCACTGAACATACAATATATTGCACAACAGAGAATGAATATGATTTCCTTTAGATTTATATGTTTATAGAAGTGATGGGAGTTGCAGGCATCATCTGACCTGAGCTAGATTCACCAAATCGTCCAACAGGCTAACAAGTTTGTTTCTCCACAATTTCAAAATACATACAATGTAAAGACAGTTAAGGTTTAAAAAGTATTTTGGTCACAGATATATATTAAAAAAAAAACAAATTATAAAAACTGGAGAGAGTTCTAGGACATAGAAAAGAAACTGTGGTTACCAGGAGGGAAGTTGGGTTTGGGAAGGCAGGGATAGATTAGGAGTTTGGGATTAATAGATACACATTACTGAATATAAAATAGACAATGAGGACCTACTGTATAGCAAGGGCACTTTATGCAACTTCTGGTAATGAGCTCTAATGGAAAAGAATGTGAAAAAATATATATGTATGTATATGTATAACTGAATTGCTTTACTGGACACATGAAGCTACCATTGGAAACTGACTACACTTCAATAAAAAATAAGAATTATTTTAAAAATTGGACAGAGTTGAATTGATGTCATCAAAAAATAGACTAGGAATTTCTAGGCTTTTCTTCCCAAAAAAGAAACATTGAAAAAAATTAAATACTAGCTAAAATAACTTTATAGATGTTCTGTTAAACAGTCAAAGATCTAAGCAATCAAGGGAATGCCCAATCAAGAAAAAAACAAAACAAAACAAAACACATTCATAACAGAAAGTTTCATGGTATTTAGACAAACCTTTAAAGCTACGGTACTAAATATGCTCAAGAAGCTAAAAAAAAAATAAAGACAAAAACTAAAGGAAAACAGAAAAACTATATATGAACAAAATGAGAATTTAAAAAATATAGGTAGAAAATATCATAAACGAACCAAACAGAAATAATAGAGCTTAACAGTACAATAACTGAACAGGAAATTTTAGTACATGAATTCAAAAGAAGATTAGATCAGAGAGACAAAAGAATGAGTCAGCTAGCTTGAAGATGGGATATTTGAAATTGTTGCATCTGAGGACCAGAAAGGAAAGAAGAACGAAGAAAAGTGAAGAGAACTGAAGAAACTTCTAGGATACCATCAAGAAGACTAACAGAAGCATTACAGTCGCCACACACAGCAAAGAGAGAGGGGGGCAGAGATTATTTGAAGAAATAAGGCCAAAAAGCTTCCCAAATTTGATGAAACACATGAATCTACAAATCCAAAAAGTTCAAGTAGGTTCAAGTTCAGTGAGATCCACAATGAGGCAGACAATCAAACTGTCAAAAGTCAAAGCCAAAGAGAGAATCTTGAAAACAACAATCTTGTTATGTACAAAGGATCCTTGCTACAATAATGTTGGGGCTCACATGACAGAAGGCAATAGGATAGTAAATTTGGAGATTAAATCTTAACTAAATTATCTGGATTTTGATACGACACACTGCTGAAATTTTCAGAAATGCTACTAAGATGGTCATTTAGGATTGATCAACCTATCATTCTTTGTTCAAACATTATGCATCAGTTGAATACACTCAATCAGTTCAATAGTTTGTATAACGTGTGTGGTTGATACCTCACAACGTATGACACAGAATATTTCCAACCACAGACTTGCTACTGCTTGAAATAACAGTTAACACTTACACTAGTCTTGATGTAACCATAGAGTCTTGGAGATGAGGTGGATGGTTATGGAGTAGAGGAAACAGCATTTCTGATTAAAAGAACAAGCAGCAACTACAAAGTAAATTGGGAGTCAAAGCAGTGTACCTGGCCAAGGAACAGAAGAGAAAGCTTAAGGAAAATAGAAAGAAATCAAAAGTGAATTGTACAAGCCTGGATTTGGGTGATCATTGTCACTTTAACATCATTGTATGTGTTGTTCTCAATCAAGCAAGTGTGACCACAGGAAACCACACTAAATTCAGAATCATGACAGCTTTTCTCACTAACAGAGGAGGATGGACGAATTGAGAGTCAAACACAAATTAAAAAAGCCATGAGAATCATAAAACATTGATTGGCTTGTAGATACTCTAGTCATATTACATGAGATCTTTTCTTTTAACCTGGAAATTTCTATTAATATAATAAAATGTGTAGAAGATAACATATTTTGTAGATGGAAACAATGGAAAGTAAAGACACATTGGAAACAACACCTAAGTTGCTTTGGGGAAGGGCTTCAGTAATACCAAACAAAAATTATCCTGGTTTCTATTAAGTAAAATGATTTTTTTAAAAAACATCGAACTCTTGGTGAAAAGATTTATTGCCTGTCCTAACTTCCTGTTGAAACCTTGTCACCACAGAAAAGTGATTGTATTCAACAGAAAGTTTTCAGAACAGGCAGCTCACCCAAGAAGACAAGAGAGCCATCGTATGGCAAAATTATGCCTGAAATAAAAGGTGAATCAAACAGCCGTGATTTTGCTGAATGTATTAAAAGAATCAACTCATTCTTAGCAATCAGTTGCAAGACTCTGTAGTTAAATGTCAATTTTAACAAGAACAAAATTTAAATTTAAAACTTATTTTACAAATAGAAGTCAAATTTCTACATAAAAAAGGGTTTTTCTAATCCAGGATCACATGAGACACAGCCAGCATGGGCCACACACAACACCACAGTTTCACAGTTTCACCGTTTCACCATTTCCACAGCCAACCAGCTTCCAGTTCAGTTCAGTCAATGGGAGCAACTGGCTTGACATTTGGAAAGTAAGAAATGGCGAAATGCCTGGTGTTTTTGCTTTTCTCTCTCTGCTTCAGGCTACATCTCCTGCCACCATGGCTACACATGCTGCGTGGATTTAACTCCTGCCAAACAGCAACTGCATCCTCTTCCCACCTCCCACCAGGCACCACCCACTGTGGTCCCCATTCCCACAAGTGGCTCTGGGGAGCCCCCCACTCCCTCAGCTCCTCCAGCCCTAGGAATGATACAGCTCTCTGTTTTGCTCATCTCTGGATTGTCTTCTTTCTCCTGTTTGTCTTTTGAGGCTGTCTGACTGTTTTGTAAATACTTTCCTCTATTCAATACCCTCCATTTAATGACCTGGCATGGGCTTTGTCTGCCTGCCTGGACTCACCATTTCCCCAGCCTCCTTCAAATAAAATCCAAACTATGAACTACACCCTCACTTCCCTGACCAGTCCTCCGGTTTCATTTCCTGTCCCTCTTCGTCTCACTGACTCTGCTCCAGTCACGATGCCTTCTTGCTGTTCCTCAAACAAACCAGGCAGGCTTGCATCTCAGAGCCTTTGCACTGTTCGCACAGCTCCATCTGCAGATATTGTAGAGGCTTGCTCCTTCGTTTCATTCAGGTCTTACTCTTGGAAAACCCCCATGGAGTCCTGTACCTGCAGCTCTCCCCACATGGGCAACGAACTTCCCCTCGTTTATTGTCTGGTTAGGATCATTCCCTCAAACCAAAGACATCCTGTGCTCCATACCTTCTGTTCAAGCTCTATATGTGACCAGGCAGGATTCCTGCTTAGCATCTGCATTTGTTTGCTCTTGCTACTATAATAAATCACCGCAATCTTAGCAGAGGAAAACAACAGAAATTTATTCTGTTATAAAATTATAGTTTTAGAGGCTAGAAATTGGAAATGTCTTGTAGGGCCGATGTCAAGGTTTCATCAGGACAGTCTTCATCTGCAAGCTCCAAGGGAGACTCCTTTCCTGGTCTTTTTCAGTCTCTTGCAGCTGCTCGCATTCCTTGAACTGTGGCCACATCACTCCAATCTCCATTTCCAAAGCCACATCTGTTTCTCCCTCCTCTCCTTTGATTCCTTGTCAAAGCACAAGTCTCTCATAAGGACGTTTGTGATTACATTTAGGACACACCTGAATAATCTGAGATAATCTTCCCATTTTAAGATCCTTAATTTACAAGCTTGGATGTGAGAGATCATTACCACTTCGTCACATCAGTGCTGTTATCAGTCGAGCCTACATCGTCACAGGTAACAGCATTAGTATCAGAATCGTAACTGGATTTTTCTTTGGAAGAGGAAGGATACAAGAAAGAAGAGACAGAAAACAATGTGAAATGATATGAGGCTATAAAATTTTTAATCTAACAAAAATGAGAAATAGCATAGTGATGAGGAAATCATTGACGCAAGTCATACATGGGACCATGTAAATGTTATAGTCACATCCTAAATGATATATTCACTTTCTAGAGATTTCTTCTCAAGTGAGTCCTTTGGGTAGTATGTTTTTGAGAAGGAAATAATGGGGGAGTAAATGCATTATCAGGAAAAATTCCTGAATACCTGTCATACTTCCTACTTATATAAAACAATCTTTTGAAAACTTGAATTATTCCCCCTAAGAGAACTAAATTGTGATTGAACAGGAGACTTATCAAAATAGATATGCACACATTCATATTAGACAAACAGAAAGCTAGATCATGAGATCAAGATAAAAATAATTCCTGAAATAGTCAGTGAATGAAACATGCATGATTTGCAGAACGTTCAACAGGAAGCAATCCATTCTTAGCAACCAGTTATAAAACCTTTGTATTTAAATGGCAGTTTCAGGAAAGCTAAGAGTTTATTCTAAAACAATAGTTTTTAAAATCCATGGTTGTCAGGAGAAAAACCCTTATGAGGTAAACAAGAGAACCAACAGACAATAAAGAAGATTCACAACAGTGCCAGCTCAGGGATTGTGTTAAATATAAGATGTAGTCACAGTATTTTTTTAAGTAGAAATGAATGCCAAATTCCTGCTATATTTTTTGGGGGGTTGAAAATATACACACACACACACACACACACACCCCTTTCTGGGGACAGTCTCATTCAGAGACCAAATTACCTTACCAAGAAGAAGGAAAGTAGAATCACACATTTCTTTTATAAATTTTTGAGGCCGCCATACCAAAATTCAAAAACAACCAGATGCCCCAGTATGGCAGGGAGCATGGTGGTCCACCAAATACCTTAACTGTTGGCCATTCTGAATGGCTTTATATTAAAATGATCTCAATGATCAGAATGTAAATAATCTCAAATACTGGAAACCTGACCCAGATTAAAGCAGAGTTGCTGGAATTGGTTGATCAGACTAAAATAATAACACTGTTGCTTAGAAAGGTGCTGACAGCAGTAAGACAGCACTGATAACTCCAAGAAAGGGTCAAGTGTCCCATGTAATTATCTACCAGGAGTGGGTGGGGGGCCAATGCCTGCAACTTTGTTGTCTCTTCCACCAGAAAACAATGGGGTGGACACTGGGAGTCACGGGTCTGGCAAGCAAGACCCGTGCAATCAGAAACCGAGCTCTATATTTTGTGCCCCAGTTTATGATGGAACTGCACAAAAACCAAAGTGAAATCCGTGAAGATGGTGGAAATGATATAATCACTTCTGGAAATACTACTCTGGAAGTAAGGCAGCCAAAGGAACTCTAAGACGCCAAAAATAAAATCTTGTCCATTTAGGGAAACAAAATCAGTGAAAATTAATATCACTTTTTTTTTGCCTAAAATCTGAACATCAAATATAATTACATGGATGGATCACAAAGCATTACACTGAGAGAATAAATATTTTATACAAAACATGCTGTATTATTCCAAATTCCTGAAAAAGAATATGTAAAATTAATCTACAGTAGAGAAGCATCAGAACAGTGGGGAGGGACCTAATGGAATGGACTTGAGGGAATTTGGGGGGAAATAGTATTTCCTTCATCTTGATCAGGGCTTGGACTGTAGGACAAACTCATTGAATGGTGCACTAAAATCTATGGATTTCATTGTATGTAAATTTTACTTCTAAAGAAAAAGAGAATTGCAAACAAATATTGAAATCCAGTCAGTAATATACATGCTGTAGGGCACAGGGTTCCCCCACGTGCACTGATATCTGGAAATTAGTTTGAAATGAATAAGATGTGTTGATGAATGGATAAAGGCAGGAGAGACAGAAAAGTGTAGAGAAATCACAGTTAAATGTTAATGGCATAATTTTGGTGGGGAGTATATCTATGCTTGCTATCAAATTCTTCCACCATTTCTGTTTTGAAACTTTCACAATATAATGATGATCTGAATGTCAATGTTTAACTTTATTTTAGGTTCAACAGCTTTTCAGTTTCTTCTTCCAAGGATACTATTGGAACACACTTCAGGGATATTTGGACAAAATGCATGTAAATTATGTGTGATATTTGCATGTTTATAGTTACGAATTATTCAGTTATATTATTCACTGATGTCTAACCAGGGTGAGCTGTCACAAGGCATGTTAAGGCTTCAGGTATGACCATAAAAAGATGTATTGTAATAGCATGTGTGCTGCATTGCTTTCTAAATCATTATTTAACTTGAAAAGAATCAAGTTGAAAAATTTTCTATCACTATATGTAAAAGACAATATATAATTAATAATATTATATATTAAATAAATACAAACTCATATATAATAATTCCAGTTTTACTTAGTTTTCTCAAAAATAAAACTTCTCTTTTTCTTTCGTAGGGTACACAGAGAATTCTTGAATATTCTTATTTTGTTTTTGCTATCTTTCTGTGTCTAAATACCTCTCTTTTTTTTGTTTGCTTTTTTGTCAAGCTTTGGAAGAGTTCATAACCTCTATATAGGGGCAATCATCATATTTTATAACTGTAAGAATCAGTAAATTTTTGTGGGGCTTGCTTTTTATTTTTTTATCTTTATCTTTTTTTTGTCATAGTGTTGCAACTATTTGACAATAATTTACATTTCTAGTGACTCGTCGCCTATAAAGGGTAGTTGGCCATTCTTCCTTCATGTGGGTTCAAAAAAGACCTTATATGCTAACTGGATAGTCCCTGAAATAAGGAAGGATATTGTCATCTCAGGAATAAAAACAATTACCTATTACAAAATAAAGTGTCTATTTCTCTTCAGAGTCTGTTGACAACAGTGTTCCTGAATTTCACAGCAGTTGTCATATTCAGGAAAGTCTTTTCTCTGTCCGCAAGAGTAACTCTGTCAGCATGAATGCCTTATTGACAAATAGGCAGGAATATATTAATATTGTCAGTAAACTTTCAAAAAAATCCTCATGAAACTACATATCAGAGTAAAAATCTAAACTCTGAAAAGTCGCTCACTGATCTGTATTTTTGTTCAGAATGACCATCTAAGAAGGGAAATATTTAAATAAGAAAAGTAGAGTAAACTAGGTGTGGAGGAGTGAAAGGAACTGATAAAATTAATTTTCCCACGTTGAAGTGTGGGGAAGTCATTCCGGCTTACATATGTTTACTTGAATTTGATGCCGGCTGAAACAGCCCATGGCCCATCACACAGACATTGTACATCTGCTTTAATTACTGAATAAAAGGGCGCACTGGCCAGAAGTAAAGAATGTCCATGTTAAAAATAAAGACTAAATGCTTCCCTTCCTGAGACGTCAATGCTGGTCCTTCTTCAGTGATGACTCCCTTCCCCGGTTTAAGGCTGTAGTGACTCCCTGTGTAAGTACTGATTTTTTTTTTAAATTCATGAAGGAATGTATCCCTGACTTGACTGATGTTCTTTGTTCTGACAAGATATAAAACTGTGCTGAAAACCTTACTTCTCCACAACAGTCGTCTGAGAGGTTGTCTTCTGGGCTATAGTCCTCACTTTGGCTCAAAACTCTTTTCTGTTCCTCTTATAGATTGTTTATTGATTATTTTCATCAACAGAACTGCTTGGACTGACACTAAATTGAGTACAGTTGGACCTCTGTATCCGTGGGTTCTGTATCCTCAGATTCAACCAACTGTGAATATAAAATATTTTTTTAAAATCTGGAAAGTTCCAAAAAGCAAGCCTTGAATTTGCTGCACCCAGACAACTATTTACATAGCATTGACATTGTATTTGTAAGTATTTATATAGCATTTACATTGTATTTATAAGTATTTACATAATATTTACGTTGCATTAGGTATTGTAAGTAATCTAGGGGTGGCTTAAGGTATATGGGGAAATGTACATAGGTTATATGCAAATGTTACAACCAGGTTACTTATTGCTAATAAACCGTAGGTTTATGCAAATACTATAAAACATATTCAAATGTTTTATATGAAGAACTTGAGCATCTGTGGATTTTGGTATCCACCAGGGGTCCTGGAGCCAATCTTACGTGGACACCATGGGATGACTATATCTAATTCTTATGTTATTATCATGTTTCTGTTCTAGTGAAACAGGGACATTGGCAAAGTATAATTTTTACTCTCTGTGTATAATTTTGGACCAACTCTTATGAAATAAACAAATAAGGGAGCTTGTTGTGTCAGTACGTGTGGAAGCTATAGACATAAGACTAAAAAGAGGCAGCCCAGCTTGTCATCAGCACTGTTTTAGTAATTCTAAAGCCTTTGATATGGTTAAAATGAAATAATTACTAATTGTTTATTTTGATTTTTAACAGATAACCATGTAACAGAACAACTTAAAGAAATGGAAACTTAACAATTGAGATTTTAAAGCAAATCCTTTTGTATCACATTTTCAGCTGTGAGTCTAATTAACTGTCTCAGAGTCACCATGCTATAAAATAAGTTGGACTTTTGGATAGAAACCAAGCTGAAAATTAATTTCAAAAAATTGTAAACAATTCCATTTCTTGTGTGATTATACTAAGCTCTACTACCAGTTCTATGTTTCTTTGCTTAACAATTTACTTTGACAATTTTGTAGACGAAATACAACATATATATCAGTGACAATAGTGTAAATTTTACATGGGACAGCCTGTTTAATATGCAACACAGTCTAACCTTATCTCATTGATTTTATCTCATTGTCTAATTCAGAAAATATTTAAGGCAACGTCTTCTAAAGTGCATCGGCATAAATGTATTCTCCTAGACATTATCACAGTGCTATTTCCTGAAAAGTCATCTAAATCAAAATATATCCACTCAACAAAATTAAAGTCCATTTTAAAAATGGCATTGCAGTACATTTTTAGAGAACTGAATTTTTTTTAAGGCAAAGGTGTTAAGTTTACATACTTTCTCACCAGAACAAGAAAGTGACCACTGGCAACTCGATCAAGACATAGGGTGAGAGAAGAGTTATGTTCATCTTTCCTGTGAATTTATAGGATAAATAAGGGGGTTCTTACAAATGTAGGTCTGTTTAGTTTCACAGCTTTCAGCTAAATAAACTTCTCTTGATTTGTAGGATAGGCAGGCATGTTGTAGTGGAAGTGTAGAAAGATAAAACCTAAAACAGAAGAAATGGCATGGTCTTTATGAAATCCTGTAGCAAGCAAATACCAGAGAGAAGAAATATAAAACTTTCATTTTATATATAAATACTTAAAACATAATGTATATGTAATATAGTTGAGTTGAATTTCTGTCAGTATCACAGATAAATAAGATCTTTATAAATTTAAAAGTTATTGATTACAGAACCTTAAATATTTAATAAAAATTCAACCAAAGATATAAGAATCTAAGGGGAAAGAGAGCCTGCTGATTATCACTACTTATAAAGTAGTCAGACAAATTAAAAACAAAATAATAAAAAGCCTACAAATTACAGGTCTCAGTAAATTTTTTTTAGTGGGGAAAATAAACATTTTTAGGCTGCATAGTAAATAGAATGTTAAAAAGCAGAAAGATTTGAAAGATATATCAATGACCTGGAAGTTGGGTTGTATAGGACAGTGTGCTTAAGTGACAAAGTGAGAAGACTTTAAACCATGGTCTGTGCTATGGGTTGAATCGGGTCCCATGAAAACGCATGGGTTGATGTCCTACGCTCCAGGACCTCAAAATGTGACTGTATTCAGAGACGGGGCCTTTCAAGAGGTGATCAAGTTAAAATGAGGTCATTAGGGTGGGATCTATTCAATATGGCCGGGGCCCTTATAAGAGGAAGTTTGGACTTAGACAGGTACAGGGGGACGGCCACAGGTAGACACATGGAGGGGATGTCCACCTGCAAGCCGGCTGGAGGCCCAGGAGCACAGGCTTGGGGGTGGGGCTGTCCCCTCACTCAGAAGGTCAGACAGTGCGGCCGTCTCCTTAGTTTCAGCGGGCTGAGACACCACTACCCAGAGCCAAGGGGTTGGGACCCCTGCGCAGGGACAAGGGGTCAGGGCCACAGTCCTGGTAGGCCTGGAGGACTACACGTGGCTATAGAAAGTGTTATCCTTGGTCCTGAAAATCTGATGGCATTTTCCCTGCCAGGTTTCAGACTTGCCTGGGAACCATCACTTCTTTCCTCTTTAGTTTTCCCCTTTTAGACTGGGGATTCCTGTCCTGAGTCTGCCCTGCCATTGCACTTTGAAAGCAGATAATTTGTTGAATTTCACAGATTCACACCTGGGAAGAATTTTGCCTCGGGATGAATCATACCTCGAATCTTTCCCCGTCTGATTTAGATGTTAGATGGGATTTTGAACTTGGAGTTAACGCTGGGAGGTATGAAGACATTGGGGCTTTTTGGGATGGGGAGAATGTATTTTTCACATGAAAAGGACATGCATTTTGGGAGGCCGGAGGCCAGAGTGTTATGGGCTCAGACTGTGTCCCCTCTAGATTTTCTATGTTGAAGCCCTAACCCCAGCACTTCTGAATCTATTTGGAGATAAGTTTCTTTAAAGAGGTAATTAATAGCACAAGGAACTAGATTCAGTATCTTGTAGTAACTTATGGTGAAAAAGAATATGAAAACAAGTATATGTGTGCTCCTATGTGACTGAAGCATTGTGCTGCACACCAGAAATTGACACAACATTGTAAACTGACTATACTTCAATAAAAATATATTTAAAAGGGGGGTAAGTTAAAATGAGATCGTTGGGATGGGCACTAATCTAATACAGATGGTGGATTATGTAGAAATAGGTACGGAGGGAAGATCAGGTGAAGACACAGGGAGAAGACGGCCAAGGAGGGAGGCCTCAGACGGAACCGACCTGTCAACACCTTGATCTTCTAGCCTCGGCACTTGTTCTCAGTGAGTTTCTGTTGTTCAAGCCAGTCGGTCTTTGCTACCTTTGTATGGCAGCCCTAGCAGACTGAGACAAGGCGTGAGAAAGTCTCAGGAGAAGGCTAAGGGAGGACCTGAGTTATGTGATCTTCTTCTGAAGACAATGCTGGACATGAGCTTCTACTTAAGGTACTGTCTCTTTTCCCAACTCCCTAAATGTCCTTCAGATTGTGCCTCAGGCACACTTGATTTCTATCGCTTAAGGCCAGTGCAGCAATGAAGCCAGGAGCAGAGAAGGCGGCATTATGTCAGGCAGATACTTACATGTCAGAGGACAGAATCGAATTATTTTCCCACAGCCAGTGCTTGACAGCTGCATCATAGTAGACTCCAATCCAAAAAAAAGATTTTAGAGAGAAGAAATTCTAGTAACAAACAAACACATGCAAATACAAAGTCCCCATTACTACCTTTTCGCGAAGTGCGTGGGAGTACCTTTTAAAATATTCAACATTACATTTATAGTTATTCAACTCATCCAGTCCACAAACTCACTAAAGCATGCTATATTTATTCCAAGACCATTTTTAGAGGCTGATAATACAGCAATGAACAACACAAACTGCCTTCTCCCATGCGAGGTACAGAAAATAAATAAATATGAGTAAGAAGACTGTGTGGGTTTGGGGCACAAGGGAGCAAGGTTTTTAAAAGAATAGAAGTACTCTTACAGATATCTCGAAGATTAATTTTATCCCCGATGTGTATTCTCTGTCTCTTCAGACCCATTATGGAGAGAATCTCTCCTCTATTAGGAGAACTCAGTGGATATTTTTAACCCAGTACTGATGTACATTGTCAGAGTTAGGGCCTTCTCCTCCATCTTCTCATGTAGGGTTCTAGATTCTGATGCAGCGATCACAGTTTTTTGGACCACAAAGGCTATACCATCTTGGTGCTGGGCTACACCAGGCTTTTCCCCCCTCTGAGATAGTCCTTGTAATAACTGTCTGTTTCTAAATGTATTCTTTACACATATTTTTTCACCAAGGGCATTCTAACTATTATTTCAAAACGTATCTTGCCTCTTTACATAATACATAGATCTGATGCTACGTTTTGTGTATGAAAATTGAAACAAGGTAAACTAGTGATACCTTTCAGCCATGCGTCTAGGACTGAAGTCAGGTAAATATAAATGACTCCTCAGCTTAATTCAGTGGATCAACGTCACATATTTCACAGACTGTTACAATGCTCAAAGCAACAACTTACCATCTCCTCCCTGTTCATATTTATGAGACTGGAATTTAGAGACAAACAGGCACGTTGGCTCTCTGTCCAAGTGAACTCTTCCTTGGAGAAGTAGTAACAACTACATCTGAACCAAACCCAGTTCTTTGGACAAGAATGACAGCACGGTTCCAGGCAAAGACTCTCCATCGCTGCATTGAAACAAATGCACAAAGTCTGATTTTGTTGATTGTTTTGTTAAAGACACACCTTGCAAACAGAAGTATACTTTTTGTCATTAGAATAACGTTCTATAAAGACAACAAAAATTACTCATAATAAAATTGTAAATTCGAAATGAAAAAAATTCTTTTTTATTTTTCTTTCAAATTGTTGCCATGTATTGGGTGTTGGACCCTTTATATGCCGTGTAACGCAGGTGAACTCAGATCTGTTCATCTAAGAGTAGCTGGACAATTGGTTTTCATACTTCCTTACTGTTATCACATTTGGGGACTGGACTGTCTTCACCTTACATCTTTATTAGATTAAATTGTTTTTGAAATTTTGTCCTTCTGCTACAAACTAAACCTCTCCAAAAATTTGTTCTCACATCAGGTAATTCTATCCCCCTACAAACCTATGAAATCTTACAAGAATTTCTAAAAAAACCCCAACAAACAAGAAACCACAAAACCTTATCTCTGTCCTCTTGTATTTCAGTTGGTTATACATAAATCTTTGATTTGCAAGACTGTAAGTTATTTAATGGCTGGGACTCTGTCATATTTTCTATTACACATACAGAGTAACTTGCCCAGAGAAATCTCTATGTTTGTGGACCCAACACAATAATACTTTAAAATCAGTGTAAGAAATCAGGCTACAGGAGGTAAGTATAGCCCAGTGGTAGATCATGAGCTTAGCATGCACGAGGTCCTGGGTTCAGTCTCCAGTATCTCCATTAAAACAAACAAAAAAAAGACAAAAGAAAGAAATTAGGCTAAAACCACTGCCTACCTTCCTGCTGGACTGTGAGAGGTGGTTGTTCTGAAGATGCTGAAAAAATAACCAAATATCATAGGTGGATCTTCCTTTAAATTGAAACATCAAAATGAAAGAAATTAGGCTAAAACCACTACATACCTTCCTGCTGGACTGTGAGAGGTGGTTGTTCAGAAGATGCTGCAAAAATAACCAAATATCACAGGTAGATTTTTTAAATTGAAACATCAAAATGAAATAATCAAAGACTACATTCCATAAGAGTAAATCAGCAATTTTCAAGAAAACGAAAAGGGAAGAATGTCAATGAGGTAAAATTGCTCTGAGCCAGGATCTGCTTAACATATTCTAAGAAATAAATAACTCTCTCAAAGGGAAGGCAAGTTGGAAGACTCTATAGTCACTTACAGTTGGCAGTAAAAACAGCCACTGCGATGGTGACGGCCATTAGGAGCAGGCACGTGACACCCAGCACACCAGAAATCCACCTCCATGGAAGAGGGGAGACGCTTTCGGAGAGAACTGGAAACACAAGCAGAATGAAAACCAGAAGGAATCGTTGGAGCAAGATGACAGGACAAATAAACATAAGGCTTAGAGAGTACTTTACAGTTAAGAACTCATCAAATACGTGTTAATTCTTGATTCTCACAAGCCTGTAGAATATTTTTACCCAATTTTAGATAATAATGAAATAACTGAAGTAAAAATCTCATTTTTTACATAGGCTTTTTGCCTAAGATAACAATTAATTCATAGCAGAAGAGAGTCCCTAATTCACTAATTCTGCCTCCAAATCTTACTCTCCTATTTCATCCTTCTCAACCAAAAGGAAGGAAGGAAAGAAGGAAGGAAGGAAGGAAGGAAAAAAATAAGTAAATTGAACAAGAAAACTACAAAATCAGAACAGCCACTGTTTCATTTAGGCACTGAGTCCTTCCCTACTTGAAAAGTAAAAGTGGCTACATTTTAGCTTAGGAAGTCAACAGATATCATTTTTTTTTTTTGTATATTTCCCTGTGCTATACAGTGTAGTCTATTCTACAATTTTGAAATCCCAGTCTATCCCTTCCCACCCTCCACCCCCCTGGTAACCACAAGTCTGTATTCTCTGTCTGTGAGTCTATTTCTGTCCTTTATTTACGCTTTGTTTTTGTTTGTTTGTTTGTTTTTGTTTTTGTTTTTTAGATTCCACATATGAGCAATCTCATATGGTATTTTTCTTTCTCTTTCTGGCTTACTTCACTTAGAATGACATTCTCCAGGAGCATCCATGTTGCTGCAAATGGCATTATGTTGTCGGTTTTTATGGCTGAGTAGTATTCCATTGTATAAATATACCACATCTTCTTTATCCAGTCACCTGTTGATGGACATTTAGGCTGTTTCCATGTTTTGGCTATTGTAAATAGTGCTGCTATGAACACTGGGGTGCAGGTGTCATCCTGAAGTAGATTTCCTTCTGGATACAAGCCCAGGAGTGGGATTCCTGGGTCATAGGGTAAGTCTATTCCTAGTCTTTTGAGGAATCTCCACACTGTTTTCCATAGTGGCTGCACCAAACTGCATTCCCACCAGCAGTGTAGGAGGGTTCCCCTTTCTCCACAGCCTTTCCAGCATTTGTCATTTGTGGATTTTTGAATGACGGCCATTCTGACTGGTGTGAGGTGATACCTCATTGTAGTTTTGATTTGCATTTCTCTGATAATTAGTGATATTGAGCATTTTTTCATGTGCTTTTTGATCATTTGTATGTCTTCCTTGGAGAATTGCTTGTTTAGGCCTTCTGCCCATTTTTGGATTGGGTTGTTTATTTTTTTCTTATTGAGTCGTATGAGCTGCTTATATATTCTGGAGATCAAGCCTTTGTCGGTTTCATTTGCAAAAATTTTCTCCCATTCCATAGGTTTTCTTCTTGTTTTATTTCTGGTTTCCTTTGCTGTGCAGAAGCTTGTAAGTTTCATTAGGTCCCATTTGTTTATTCTTGCTTTTATTTCTTCTAGGAGAAAATTTTTGAAATTATGTCAGATAATGTTTTGCCTATGTTTTCCTCTAGGAGGTTTATTATATCTTGTCTTATGTTTAAGTCTTTAATCCATTTTGAGTTGATTTTTGTATATGGTGTAAGGGAGTGTTCTAGCTTCATTGTTTTACATGCTGCTGTCCAGTTTTCCCAACACCATTTGCTGAAGAGACTGTCTTTATTCCAATGTATATTCTTGCCTCCTTTGTCAAAGATGAGTTGACCAAAAGTTTGTGGGTTCATTTCTGGGCTCTCTATTCTGTTCCATTGGTCTATATGTCTGTTTTGGTACCAATACCATGCTGTCTTGACGACTGTAGCTCTATAGTATTGTCTGAAGTCTGGGAGAGTTATTCCTCCAGCCTCTTTCTTTCTCTTCAGTAATGCTTTGGCAATTCTAGGTCTTTGATGGTTCCATATGAATTTTATTATGATTTGTTCTAGTTCTGTGAAATATGTCCTGGGTAATTGGATAGGGATTGCATTAAATCTGTAGATTGCCTTGGGCAGTGTGACCATTTTAACAATATTGATTCTTCCAATCCAAGAGCATGGGATATCTTTCCATTTTTTAAAGTCGTCTTTAATTTCCTTCATCAGATATCATTTGTTTATCCTTCTTGCTCCCACACTTATTCCCTCTCTTCCTTAACTCAATGAGCACACATTAAGGTGCACAACGTGTCATGCGAGTGTGAGAACCAGCAATGGAGTGACATGGAAAGAATGAGACGCTGCCTCCACCCTCGATGGAGTGGTAAGTCCACCAGCTGGAGACAATTGGAAGATCAGAATCAATAAAATGCCAGCTTAATTTTGTCATTCCAACTTTAGAACATTAAATATCTTTAAAAAAAAAAAATTCAAGGGTCACCTATATATTTCATACTACCTTCCTTCCTTCCACTGAACTTCCTCCTCTGTATTATTAAGACACTCATCCCTTGACCTATGTTCTCAGTCACCATCACTGCGGTGCTTTTAAACACCCAATGTAGACATACCGGTGGGTCACCTGGGCGATGGCTCTGATGCTAACTGCTGACTTTCCGTTTCATATGCCTCCTTAACTGTTCCAAATTCTGAATTCCGAATCAAATTCTGCCTTCTCTCCTGCTGGGTCTGGGTTACAGATATCTGATGAAGGAAGTCAAACAGCCCGGTACTAATTCACATCAAGGTCTCAAACTTCACCTTGATTCCCAGTGGCATTTGACAATGATTTCTTCTTGGTCAATTCCTCTCATGTTTAGCACCAGTTTTGTTTTTGCTTTTTCTGTTGTTGTTGTTTTTAAATCCACCGCTGCCTATTAGTCATCTCTTCTATGGAAAAGGAGCGAAGATCAAGACTAATAAGCTAAAATTTTTGTTGAGGCGATGTTAAAGGCTTAGGTTCCATTTCATTGGTAGAATATTTCCAGTGACATAGAAGTTTCCCACAGGGCCCTTCTCAGGATCCAAAGGTAACTTTTATCCCTTTTTCTATTGCCACTAAATAATTTTGCTGAATTTAAACTTCATATTATAAAATGATACAGTCTATGAGTTCATTATATAATACTAAATGGAAACTATAAATGAAGAACATAAAAGAATAAGTCCAGAATTACATCTACAAATGACAAACAACAGCTTTATGGGTGACTTCCAAAATGTCTTCTTGTCTGTATTTTTAACATTTTCTCTAATGCACATGTATTCACTTAGTCAAAAACAATATAACTATTATAATCTCTTTTTTTAGAAAAGAAATATTCACTTGGAATTTTACTATCAATTTAAAACAAATTTACCAAAAAAAAAAAAAAAAAAAAAAAAGCCTGTGCTTTCCAACTCTTCCCAACTTCATTCTTCCTTTAAAGTCTAAATCAATTCTCACTTTAGCAGTGAGGTTTCTAAAGAATCCAATTTATCTTTTAAATTATTTATAGTATTTTCCATTTGGCCTTTGCCATTATCTGCATTAAATTGACTTTAAAATTTTTGCTTGTATTATTCACTCTCTAACTAGATTTAGAAACAAGTTTTTGTATCTCTCTAGTGCATAGCATGGTCAGGGTATAATTTTAGACATTCTCTACCTGTTTATTGAATACTCAGTTATAATGTAGCTTACCTTTGTCGTTGACATCTTCTGCTAACTTTTTGTGCTGTCTCTTACAAGATTTCTGGTGTTTCAGCTTCTTCTCGGTTAATGGCAACTCATTTGGACCAAATTTAGGCTTGATATTATTTTTTGGTGTGTGCCTCTGCTGAGAATCCTGGTTTAGTGTGGTATAAATTATGGGCTCCTCATTCATCTCTATATATATTTAAAAAAACTGTAAAGAAGGCATATTATAATAAAGAGAGATGAAACAATAATATAAAATCTCAGTTGATAAGTAGATATACCTATTACATTTTCTGGAAGCATGTTCTCAACAGTTTGAAATCCCAAGCACAGGAAAACATGCCACCAAGAATATAGAAGTAAAGGAATAAGAGAATCCAGAGGAGTTAAGAGCTACTTAACCAAGTCTTAAATGGAAAGTAATTATTTACTTTAATACAGAATTTAAAAATTAATTCGAGGTCTGCAATGAAGTCATCTCCAAAAATTCCAAGGCTATTTCTGTCTAACGTCATTGCAGTTTGCCTCTTGAAACTGAATAATAAAAGACAGAGTTGATGTTCCACTACTATTAGAAATTGAGATGTTATGTTTATTAGCTCTGATCCCCACTGCAGGATTCCTGATTAAAACACAAAGTTAACAATTTCACTTTTCCTAAGTGACTCCTTCATTAACAACATGACTGATAAACATCTTTTGTATTATTTTACAGTTGAAGTAAGACCACACCCCATATGTTTGCAGAGGCTGCTAACTTACTAGCTTCTTTCTATGTTTTATATAAACTCTCCTTCTTATTAAAAAGTAAATAAACAAAATCGATTAAATACTAAAGTAGCTAAAATTTAAAAGTTTGAAGAATTTGGTTGTAAATTATTGTTTAATATTGGCTGTCAGCTTCAGTGCTGGCAAAACACTGATCAGAACAAGTCACGTATTTGTCAGTGTTCAAATACTTTCAATTTAAACTTCTCAGAGAAACTGTATTTATTTTAAAAGATTACTAGACATACATTAAAGATTTGGGACTAACATACTCCAATAAAGCAAAACTTTGATATGTTGAAGTCTGAAAAAATATTTTACTTAATGTTTAATTTTTTATTTTAAAATGTCCAAAAATAGAAACAGCGCAAAGAATTGTCTACTGGTTACACCTTCCAGGAACTGGAGGAGGGAGGATTACAAGGGAACCAGAAATGGTAAAACATACCTGGAGTGAGGAGGGAACTCCTTGTGAGAGAATTAGTATGTGTGAGTCTCAGGAAACAGGACCTGGTAACTTGGCATAGAATTGGAAACTGTGTGCCTCAACAGAAAAACTACAGCTGTGCAAAGTTTCATTAACCAACAGGAAACTTTACTTTTTTTTTTTTGCATTTGTCCTTAGCACCCACATACCGGTGAGATAATCTCATTTCCTGTGACCTAGGTTACTTAGGAAAACTATTACACACTTTTTATTTTAAGCCATTCTAAACAATAGGCTTTGTGAACTGAAAAGAAAGCATTGCTGAGATCAAATCTTCCTTTCCAATAAGTGGCGTTTCACTAAGGTTTTACCATATTTGTCTCTCTGGAGCCACGAGTCTAGTTAGATTAAGTCATCATGGCAAGATAAAAACTCGTGTTTATACTTAAATTTGGTATGTGGAGACAGAGAAATCGTATTTATTTTGTTTATCAAAGTTCTCTTTGGGATGTACATCTGATAAGTTTCAGTCCTTTATTTATTAATTTCCTTCAAAAATATTAGCTAAAATATTACCTCCTTAAATGTGTTAATTCACCAATAAGCTTATAATAGAAAATTAGCACACGATTGTCATGCATGTGATAGAGAGACAGAGAGACAGTCACCTGTGAAATCGAAGGACAAGAAAATGCCTGGTGTGTTGTACGTGCTGAATAAATGTCTGTTGATTCATCAAAAGAATAAATGAAACAGCTGCACAAATACGTGTTTACCAACTGCACAAGCAGTGCTTAGGAAATGATAGAATGCTATGGAATATTTCAGAAGGAAAATTGAACTTTTAGGGAGTGGGGAAAAGCTTTCCTAAGAAAGGGATGCTTAAGTTGAGTTAAAGATAAAAAGTTGCATTAATTAGTTAAGGGAGAATAAAGGGGTAGTTGTGATCCAGGTGGAATAATGTGTATATATAACCTTTGGAGGGACAGCAGAGGAAGAATAGCATGAATAAAACAGGAGAGGCAAAAGAAAGATTATGCAAAATCATATTTAATGCTTTAGACTTTATCTTAAATGTATAGGAAATCATAAACTTTCTTTTAACAAATCAATGCATGTTCATACTGGCGTTTCCAAAGATGTACTCTGGTTTCAGGGTAGAGAATATTTTAGCAGGGTCCATCGTGGATGTGTGAAGACTAGTTAGAAGGGTATGGTAATCAGTAAGCGGGTTGCTGTGGAGGTGAAGAGAAGTGGATGGATTCTAGAGATATTTCAAATTTTAATTAGATGTGATTTGACAATTAATTAGAAATGGTGGGAGGCTGAAATGGAGAACCAAGGTACCAGGACAGGACAATTAGGTCTGTGGTTCTTTTGATTAAAACAGTGATAGTAGAGGGGAAACACTTTTTACAATAAGAGACATGGTTTCATTGCTGTTACATTTAAACATCCAAGTGGCGATGTCAAGTAGGCAATTCAGTGTGCAAATCCGAAGTGCAAATAAACCTTTGGGGAATGATTCCTGCCAAAAGAGTGAGTAAGATGTCCTAGGGGAGCCTAGGACAGAATCTCGAGGAACCCCGCGCGTTGAAAAGCCAAGAAGACACTAAATGGCCGAGGTCTACTACGGCAAAAAGCCCTCAACACGCCAGAGAGCAATTAGGAGAGAGTGTGTGAGGAAGCTAAGGGATCTGGGCGTTTCAAAGAGAATTTTCAACTGCACTGAATGCCAACAAAAGTACATACGATGTATTGTCCAAACTGGGACACTTTCTAAAACAAAAGGGTATTGTAGTAGGTCGTTTTAACAGGCATATGCCTGGATTGTCTTGAGAAAATTGGGACCATCTGGGATACTGCGTACATAAGGCGACTATCCTATTGAAATTTTTCAAACTTCTCTCTGAATCTAGTGATGTATGTCACCGATTGTCTTAATTAAAGTTATTGCAGTGGATTTTGAAGGACAAAACCATTTTGGAAAGGGTTGATATCTAACTGGGAAGTGCAAAAAAGATGAAAAGACTCATTGGAAGTTTGTGGTTATGAAACGGTGAAGACCAAAACCGGAGCAGCGGAGCAAGGGGCCAGTCTTGCCTCCCAAAGACAGCTGCGGCAGCATCTCTCGTCGTCGCTCCGCTGCAACGTAACCTTGCAAATCCCCGTTGCGGGGTGGAGTCTGTTTCTCTACTTCACTGAATATGGGAGGGCCTGTGACCACCTTTACTAATCACGCAACGCAGGAGAGATGCTGTGACCGTTCTGAGAGGAGCCACTAACTGGACAATCAGCTTCCATGTCCTGCCACTCGGAATTCAGCGACGTAAGTAGATCATGGCTGGATTACACTTAGCATGAGCCATTCCTCTTTAACTGAAATTATCATTAAGAAATGAGTTATTTTATCTAAAATATATTTAAATATTTAAAAAGCCACTACCTTTTTTGTAAGAATATTCTCACAGAGTCATATTATAATATATGTAACTTAGTGGATACAATTAAATTTATTCACTAAGTTATCATGCTGAGCAAAATTGTCTAATCAATAGAACATTATTGACAGAGTCTTATGGCTTTGATGGAAACTGGTAGAAAATTTTCTAGGGCCAAATTCTCCCATCCGAGATCTCTAGTGTATATGTTGTTATGGTCAAACCACATGTATCTGCCAAGTAGTGACTTAATTTATTTCTGACTTCAAGGGCTTGAAGCCTCATAAACCGACAGATTGTATGTGAGTGGGTGTCTTGGTTATAAGTGGTGGCTTGTAGGTCCTTGAGCCCGATGAGCAGTTCCTAATCGGAGGACTGATTTCCAGTTCCCAGTCCTCAAGTTGCTCCCTGATGATCTGTTCACATGTTTGTTTCCTTTTCTCTCCTTTCTTTGACACTCAAGGAAAATAAAAGTATCCAGATCTTTCACATTGTTTCTTATTTACTCATTTTCATTTGAGTAAATTATTCATTAACAACTAGACAGTGTAATGGATAATTGCTTTAGATTTTGGGGGAGAGACAGTATTGAACACATGTCCTTGCTCAAAACTATACTTGAGGTTGGGCAAGTGAAAATGGCTTCCTGTAATGCATTTCAGTTAACATTCGTGGATAATTGTGTTAATCATTGTAAAATATAAAATTGCTCATTTATTCCCCACCAGTACAAGAAAATGAGTGCAGCACTGACAATCCAAATGCCAAGATTTCAGAAGACAAATCAAAATGGAGAGTTGAACGAGAAATTAAAATCAGCACTTTTCTCCCATTTTCTCTCATTGCTCTCATTGGACTAGAAGCTGGAGGAGGGACATCCTTCTCCTTAGTGAAAAACTGAGCAAGAACAATAAGGCAGCATTGTAGCCTGTTCCCAGAGCAGTGTCTCCAGTTCAACAAGAGGGGTGGAATGAATGACCAGCAACAGTCAGCCACTCACATTATGACGTCAGGCTTTCAAACATGCAACAAGAACTTCCAGATATAAGCAGGTTTTTAGAAAAATGCACACAAATATTTAGGAATAAGGGGCACATCATGCCTGCAGCTTACTTTAAATAGTACAGGGAAAACAATTATATATATGTATTATATGTGTAATATGTATAATACCGTATATATTATATATATACACCATATATATTATATATATATATATATATAAAAGTTTTCGTGTGTGCATATATAACATACACACAGTGACAAAGGCAGACTTAAAGCTCCCTTCAGCTCAACTAGACCTTATACAGGTTTCTTCCACACTATTGGCCCCTGATCTCCCTTTTCTTAAAACATTTACCTTAGAAAACTTGCAACTGTAAATTTCTTGTTCTGCCCCCTGAGATGTAATTCTTCTCCCAGCCTCTTGCCAGTTTGACAGCCCAAGAATGTCTTTCTCAAGGACCTGGGAGCCATTTCTTTGACGTGTAATCATCAAGAAAGATAGTGTCTTTATTTTCCAGTGTCTCTGTTAGGAGGGTGGGAGCCTAATTCAGTAAGTACCGATCAGCAAACACGGATGGGCTAACACATTGACCAACCCTCTCCTAACATCCTCCAGTATTTTCCCCAGCTCACCCCAGCTCGTAAAAACTCTCCCCTCTTCTGTTTCCCCTGGAGCTGAATTCACTATCACTCCCCTTCTGCAATAGTTTTGAATAAAGTCTCCCTGACCTGTGTAACTTGTCCAGTTAACATTTGAGGGTTCTGGGTTAAGGTTAGCCACTAATCCCTTATACAACTTTTCACAGCTTTTTCTGGAAGTCTGAAATTATTATTTTTTTTTATAAAAGTAAAAATCTCTCCCTTATTGAGCTTACTTGTTAGTTAAAAAACTAATTAAAAAAAGAATATTTCTTCAGTAAAGGATTTTCTATATAAACTGTAACACAGATTAACTTAATTATGGATGTGGTAAATTTACTATTTATGGAAAAGTTTCAGCCTATAAATGAAAAGGGAATGATTGAATTAAAATATCACAATTTGCCACATGTCATGAGTTAATAGATGAAGTTAGTATTATTATATTTATGATGTGATCTGTGATTAGTACATCTTTGATGTTATTACTGTAAAGATTACGACTCGCTGAAGGCTCAGATGATGGTTAGCATGTTTTACCAATAAATTATTTTTAATTAAAGTATATACATTGTTTTAGATAAAATGCTACTCCATACTTAATAGACTACAGCGTACTGTAAACATAACTTTTATCTGCACCGGGAAACCAAAAAATTCATGTGATTTGTTTATTGCAATATTTCCTTTATTGCTGTGGTCTGGAACCGAACCTGCAGTATTTCCAAGGTGTGTCTGTAACTGCATTCTTAGATATGCATCACTGTTAATTCTTTGAACAGAGGCATTTCCATGTGTCTGAAATGAGTGTTAGTATTTTATCTAGATTCTGAAAGAGACACTAGAAAGTCAGAATAACAATTTAAGATGGGTAATGCATCTCCCTGCTTTGGGAGAGGATTTTTTAAAAGTTGACCATGAACAAGATGATCACGTAGTTCCATCTGGTCCTAAGAGTCTGTGGTCTTTGTTTATGGAAAGGTGATCCATTCTTGTATTGGTGACAAACGGGAAAATGATCCTCGCAGCCAGCGGCAAGTCAAGCTACAGTTATTAAATGGGTCTAGCCCGCCACCTTGTGGCCGTAAGTGCAATGAACATAATTGTTTCAGAAACCTAGCTTAGGGGCTGTCTTGCAAGTTAGCTCGTCAAAGTCGTTCAGTCAGATCAAAATAGCATCAGAGTCACTGCGGACAGAAGACGGGTGGCTTATTTCCTTGAAGATGTGCAAGAGCCTCTACCAGAGCCTCTCATGCTAGCGTCTCCGCTGTCTGCAGCGGAAATCGCATTCATGGATTGGGAGTGTCTTAGATTCTGCAGCACTGCAAGAACTGTTGCAGAAGGAAATATCAACCTGCCAAGAATTATTCTACATCTGTTACTTACTAGGAAAATGAAGCACATTCAGAAGAGAAGCTCCTATTCACTATCTTGTACTGATCTGTAATGAAAAAGAGTATGAAAGCGAATGTACGTATGTACATGCATGACTGAAACACTATGCTTACACCAGACATGGACACATTGTAACTGACTATACTTCAATTTAAAAAAAAGAGAGAGAGAAGCTCCTGTTTCCAGAGCTACCGGTACCAATGAGTTTGTTAGACATAGAGCATCCTGCTGAGTCATTCAGGACCCTGGCTACAGGCATGGCTTGAGGAGTTTGTAAAAAGCAAAAATGCCCAGACCCTCCCCTATGTCCTCTCCAGGAGTGATGCTGAAGTGGGGCCCTGGTATCAGTGGTTTATAAAAGCTCACCACGGATGCCAAAGTAGCCGGGATCGGAAACACCACGTGATTTAAACCCATTCAGTGGGTGGTATGGTGATCTTAATTGCACGTGGTTCTAAAAACCCAGGTTCTTTTTGTTTAAGAATAACCCCCCAATATAGCAGTCATATGCAGATGACAACAAACCAGTATTATCCAAGTTTTTAATGATAGATTAAATAAAAGAAACCCAAAGTTTTTCTTGAGTAGGCCCCAATAAATCTGTTCTACCAAAATTAAAAATAAAATCCCAAATGATGGTCTCCAGGTTTTCATTCCTTTTCAAGCCTAGATACATCTTACTGTGGACATGACTAAATTGTTTAGCAAGTATAACACTTTACCTACTGGTTCCCAAGATTCGATCTGTATGCATAAAATCTTGTTTAAACCGCTCAGAAATTCACATTACTAAATTTGAAGTGATGAGTAGAAATCTCCCGTATTTAACCACCCATCCAGACGAATTGGATGCTGGTGACTTCATGCATCTCACAGAAATATTGCTCAGTCATATCACACAGCCTGCTAATTCACTGAGGGTGTGGGGCGTGTTTTATTCAGATAAGGAGTGTTCAGATATTTATTTTCTACTACAGGGTTCCTCAAAGTGTGATCCTTGAACCAGTAGCTTCTGCATAAGCTGAGAATTTCTTAGAAATGCAAATTCTAGCCCCACTCTACACCTACAGAATTAGAAACTCTTAGGGGTGGGGCCCCTGAAAGTCTTTTAACCAGCCCTCCAAATTTGGATGCACTCTTAAATTTGAGAATCATTGGTTTCCTCACACAACCCCATCCTCCTTGGTGGCTTTTTTTTTTTTTTTATTGAAGTCTAGTCAGTGCCCAATGCTGTGTTAATTTCTGGTGTACAGCATAATGATTTAGTTATACATATATATTCATTTTCATAATCTTTTTTATTATAGGCTATTATAAAGTATTGAATATTGTTCCCTGTGCTATACAGTGGGATTGTGTTGTTTATTTTATATACAGTAGTTAGTATCTGCAAATCCTGAACTCCCAATTTATCCCTCCACCGCCCTCCTTTCCCCCGTGGTAACCATAAGTTTATGTTCTAGGTCTGTGAGTCTGTTTCTGCCTTGTAAATAAGTTCATTTGTGTCATTTTTTTTTAAGATTCCATATATTAGTGATATCATATGGTATTTTTCTTTTTCTTCCTGCCTTAACTTCACTTAGTATGATGATCTTCAGGTCCATCCATGTTGCTGCAAATGGGATTATTTTATTCTTTTTTATGGCTGAGTAATATTCCATTGTATAAATACACCACAGCTTTTTTAATCCAGTCATTTGTCGATGGACATTGCTTCCATATCTTGGCTGTTGTAAATTTTGCTGCTATGAACATTGGGGTGCATGTGTCTTTTCAAATTAGAGTTCCCTCTGGATATATGCCCAGGAGTGGGATTGTTGGATCATATGGTAAGTCTATTTTTAATTTTTTAAGGAGCTTGATGGCATTTTGATTCACTTCTTCTTGTTCTTAGAAAATTTTCCTCATTCTCCTAACACACATCTTTAGGAAGGAACCATGCCCCATGCCTGTAAATCAATAAAAGGGAAAGTGCATGGAAATGGAAGTGACAGGAGCTGGGTCCCAGCTCTGTTGATTACTAGGAATAAAACCATGCATCAATGCTCTCACCATCTGAGCATATTTCCTCATTAAAAATTAGAAAGGGAACACTTATCCAGGATACAGAGTCACAGCTATGCTTGAAGCTTTATCTCAGTTGCTCAACACCCACAGCTGGAGTTGGCAAGACTTCTAATTTATAGATAAGAAACAGAGAAGGGTGACCAAGCTTGCTTAATGCAGATCCATTGGACACAAACCCTTTGGCAGTGTTTCCTCATCTGCAAATGTTGGATAATGGCTCCATGATTTTGTCGTAAGGATTAAATAAAGCAATGGAGTTGGGAAGGGTCTGTAAAAGGCGAACGTATGTTGTCTGTTTTGTCTCTGTGGTTTGATGGGTTGAGTGGAAGTGATGCACCCAAATCGTGCACGCAGGAGGGGAAGGCACTCCTGGGATGCGGGACACCGGGGCCGTGGGCATCCTCCCCTGAACACAGTGCTTTAGCCAGTTCATTCTGCTTGGGTGGTATAAGCACTAATGGGTGGGAGTTAGATTTGTTCATGTGTGTGCAGCACGATGAATCTATGTCTGGACATTTTATAATTGTTTAGCAAAAAAAAAAAAAAAAGGATTTTTAAAAAGATTCATGTTGATTCTAGCCTGGTAAGACTGAAAAATGTTCCAGCTACTCGGTCCTGCGTCTGGGTTTTACCTGCTGCTGATGGAAAAGGATCATCTTGGAAGATAAACAGCAGCCACCGCCATCCAGAAAAGACAGTCCTCGAGGACAGTTTATCCAGAAGGGAGAGAGCCCTCCCCGTCTTGGCTGTATTTCCCATCGAGTCTGAGAGCTGGCTTTAGAGACACGCAGCTCAACGTACGCCTGACTCATTTCCCCTGACTCATGGTGTACCCTGCATTTGCCAATATTCATTTGCCCTGCCAGTATTACAGATGAGTGAAAAAAATGAAATACTGCCCAATATTACTGACGAATAAAAAGATGAAACCCTAGATTATTCCTGCCAGCCACCCCAGATCACTGCCATTTTTAGTTTTAAACAAAACTTATGCCCAACAGGCAATCATGCTGTTTAATAGTTTGCAAAGGATTTATTCAATATGCACAGCCTATGATGTCATTATCATATCTGACTGGAAGCTCAGAATTTCCTTTACACAGAAAGTAAACTGGCCCATGTCGCAGAGCTAGTTCAGTGACAGAGCTAGGAGTCCAGTCTTAGGTCCTGTCTGCTGACCGTCTCTCTAGTAAGGTCTGAGGTTTCCCAGAGTTCCTGGAGTGGCCCTTCTGTAACTTGTGCTTTTATGGATAATTTAGTTCTTAGTTCCTTAGTCCTGGAACTGAAACCTTCAGTCCTATCAGAAGCTGTAATTCTTTCCCGATATTTTCAAGCATCATCTCTAGGCCAGGCCCTGTTGTGACCAGTTGGTGTAAATCAGTGAACAAAATAACAGTTTCTGTGTTGGTGGAGAGCAGACACTCAATCTGAGAAAACGGCGGAGGGTGACCAGCGCTCAGCAAACAGCACAAAAGCCGAGCCAGGTGGGAATGGGTGGGAGCGGTGAGGGGGCGGAGGGGGTTGAAATACTGATGAGCTGGTGCCCGGCGTAGCCCGAGAGGGCAGCTGAGCCGAGGCCCGAAAGGACGTGAGGAGTTAGCCAACGTTAGCACCTAAAACGTGGCTTAATTCTACTTAACTCTCTGAATCCAAAGGAAACAGTCACTACACTTTGATGGGATGAGATCAGGACACTGTGAGCCGGAGAGACGTGTGACAGAGGATGGGTCTCCACCCCCCATCCAAGGGCTCAGCACCCCGTTAGGCAAGTTTTTGCTGCTAAACACCTCTAAACGGAAGCCCCGAGGACCTGAAATAAATACACTGCAGCGTTGAAAATAGAACTGTCCAAACAGAGGTCCAGACTGTTGACTAGACTCCCAGAGAGCGACTAGGGTGCTGTGTTTGTCACTGCTGAAGTGCGTGCACCCCTGCACGGCGGCAGGTGGAAAGGACACTGGACTCCTTCCAGGGGGCATCACTTCCTGTTACTTCAACCTTTGAAAACCGTCTGGTCGTCTGTGTTTACAAAATACAAAGTGCCCTTTAACTGGAAGAATGAAAGTAAAACAAATACAGGTCTAGGACACAACAGGGCAAACAGACTGACCAGGTCTTGCAGCTCTGGGGACAAGGACTCTAAATGTTTTTTGTTTGGGGGCTGGGGCGTTGGAAGCACGAGAAAAACAAGGTCTGGAGCCTTGAGTCATCTGGAGCAGCCCCGCGCCGTGACAGCCAGGTAAACACGGGTGGGGTGAGGAAGGAAGCAGTGACTCGGCGCTGCCCTGCAAGGGACCAGCCGGACTCAGAGCCACTCGAGGACGAAGTGGACCAGTCTCTGAAAATAACTGGTGGTTTCATGCAGCAAAAACACAATGAAACGAAGAGGAATGCTTGGAGCTTATTCAAATCTGTCAAGAGTCAAAATATCTCCCAAAGGAAATACAGCTAGAAAGAGTAACCAGCTTTGTATACAGTAAAAAAAGAGGATGGAGTCAGTTCATCAACTAACTTATTTTCCAGAAGTGCCTGATTTGTGATGACAGCTAACTTGGCGCTGTATCCACAGGCCAGTGTACACGGCCCCACCCCCCAACTGACACACAAAACCTCACAATCATACTGCATCTATTACATTGGGTGGTTCAGGACACAAATACAATGTAGAATTGTGTGCTTCATAAATGCAAGTTTATTTCTCAAGTTCCTTGGCAACTGGCAGTAACTGATAATATTAGGTCCAATGGGCAAACGCAACAAGGCAGAGGCCTCGGGCACCAGCCAGCTCTGGGGAGAGCCAGTCACACAACCACGGCAGGGAGCCCCCTGGAGTTGTGTGAGGCACTGCACCTGTCTGCCTGCTTACCACTATTCACCATTCAGCCACGGTTTGTTTAGTTCTTTTGCCATCTTATTTCTGATTACACAATACAGTCTACAAACTTTGTTTTTTAAGTGCACAATGCTTTAAAGGAAGAAAACGGTTCTGCATTGGGGAGGAAAACGGAATAAAGCATTAGCGTCTGCTGGTCTTCTTCTGGTCTCCACCCATGCCGGGTGCAAGCCATGCCGGGGCTCGGGCTGGGTACCAGGACGGCACAGACTCTCTCTCTCTCAGCGGTGGCAATAAGCTTCCTTTTTCATACTAAGTGTAAGAGTGACCATGTACTATTTTGTCCTTTGGGGAACGTGTGACAGCGAGATAAGGAACCATTAATAAATCAATCAGGACAATGAGCCTAAGTCAAGACGACCTGGCAAAGCTAGATGTGTGCTAACTGGACAGCTGTATCTGAGATCTTTCTAGCAAATCTTTCTAGCAGAATATACAGTAAAAACTAAGGACTCACTCATCTCTGAAGTCATACTGGCCTCCAAGAGAATGGGCTTACTTGATGCATTATTCAAGACTGGTCCCCAGAAAGAAGCATTAGGATGTCAGTCACTCTTCCATGGGGCATGGGACCCAGTTCATGAAAGGACATTTCCTAAACTGCTTTTAGTTCAGGTTTGACTCACAAAGGGCCGAGGGTACTGAGCTTTAGCTTGACTGGCAGGAAACAGGGGAATGGTGCTGACGCTGACATCCAGGGAAGGGCATGCTGCCTAACTCAGCACTGACACATCCAGCCTGCCTCTTCCTCTGAACTAAGTGGTTTCAACTTTACAGACCTATCAAGTCAGAGGGCTGGCCTAAAATGGTATGTAAGGTCCCATCCAAGGGTAAGTTTTCTCCACCAGGAAAATCTAGAAGTAGGGCTGAAACAAGCAAAGGCCTCCTGGCAAAGACAGAGCCTCTCAATTCAAGGCATTTCTTTGGTCCCCGCACTGCTGTTTCCCAGGTGTACAGAGGGCTGGGACCTGCCACGTCTCTTTTCTTTTAGACATTCATCCAATCGCACTGGTAGGCAGTGGGGGCAAGTCTTCAGCTTCTAAACATAGTTCATATCTTAATTCAAATACAGCTTCCGTTTGGCTTTATCAGAATCAATGCCCCAGTATTTCTGTCAGTAGGGACAGGGGTCCATTTTCAATGCCCTGGTGTCAACATCAGAATTCCTTAGAGCTTTCTGTCCTTCCTGCGTGTGGCTCTCGCTGCACCTGGGCCTCACCTCCCTCTCACCCCTCTCAATCCTCTCCATCTGGGCAGGTGTGGTGGGGGGTGAAACCCTGCCAGGGATCGCTTAGGCCCACCTACTCCTTTTCTGCCGTTTCTGTATATCCCATGAAACTCTACAGGGGAAGCCACCCCTTGAGGACACAGATCGGAAAGAGATTAGACGGTTAGTGACAGTTACTCAGGTTCTTCAAGAAAGGAATTTCCACTCATTTGTCACTGTTTTACCTGACATCCTCACCGCCCACCCACATGCTGGCTGCTGACCGAAGACTCTCCCATGGTCAAAGGAAGACCCCAAGCCTTTCTGACCCCGGGAGCCTTATCAAGGCGCCATCTGCTGCTCTGGGAGATGGTGGCCTCTTACTGACCAAGACGTGATGGAGAGCAGGTCTTGCAGAGCCAGGCAGCGGAGCAACGCCTCTCCGACGTCAGTCACGGGGAGCTGGTTTTAAGTGCAGACGCCTACCCAGAGGCTCTGAGTCAGCTGACTCGGGCAAGGCTGGGGATCCTGCATTTTCATGAGCTCGTCCCCCTCCACCCCCCGGATGCGGATGGAGGCAGCCTTCCACCTTCAGCTCTGAGAAACCTGTAGAGCAGTGACGAGGCAGTTACCTGCGGAGGAGCAAATCGCACACCTTCCACCAACACGCGGGCACGCTGCCCAGCAGCACTGACCCTCGGCCGGGGACGCCTGGGCAGCGGGGCGCGGGGCCCACACCCCTGACCCCACGTGAGCCCTCTCCCCACAGCCACCCCGCCCCACGTCTCCTGTCCCCAGACCGCCTATTCTATCATCTCCTGAATAAAGGTGACACCTCTGAACTCCCGGCACGTTAAGGTATGCAGTTATTTTATTTCCTTAGCCTGACAGCATAAACGTCATTAAACAAGAACCTGCAGCTGACAGAACTGCCACACAGACCCCACCCCGCCGAGGAAGGACCCCTTTCACTAGCAGAGATGAAGTGTCATGTCCGAGATGAATTGAAATGTCATGTCTGAGTGTGATTCCTGCTTCCCACCCCCACCCAGGTAACCAGCCCTAAAGGGAAGGTGACCAGAGTCAACAGGGTCCCCGTGAACAGCTAACAGTCACCCGCTGAGATTTGTTGTAACTGGCATCCGCAGCAAATGAGAACCACAGGAGGGGAGCACTGGCCACCACTGGGCGTTTCTGTGCGTGTGGGGAAGGTTTGGCAGCCCGAGAGTGAGAATTTGGGAGGAGTTGAGTGGGAGGCGCAGACAGTCCACCTTACTTACACCTGGCCCTTCTGTCCGTAACACACCTCTGTCCCTCATCACGGACCGAAGTCTGGGAAATGCTAGACCAGTGGTTTTAGCCTGTAACTGGGAACGGCTGAGGCTCATTCAAGTCCAAGGTGGGTGTGGGAAAAGGGGCGCCCAAGAGCAAGCAGGTTAGACAGAGATGCTCAGTATTTAGTCAATTCCAGTTAATGCTACCAAAACTATCCTCATCAACGGCCCGCAGGCCTGGCTCTTCCAGCAGGAGAGCTCCGATCAAGTGCCTGGGTCGGAGGTCTGCTGCTGTGGGGTGGTGCTGCGACACCTGTGAGATTACAGCTGGGATGCGGGGAGGTGTGGAGATAGGAGAGGTCAGGGGCCACAATGCTTTCATTACAATGGGTCTCTTGGTCCCCAGGAATGGTCCACTACCAGGAGTCCTAAAACGTCCCCATCCCCCTTCCCTACCTGTCAAATGTGCAAACGTCAAAAATAGAATCTCTGCCCCAAGAGAAGGAGAGTGGGAAGTTACTGTGGCCCACGACCTCTGGCCCCAGCTCGCCCACCTCCTGACTCTTCTACGGCAATCGCACGAAAGTGGAATCACAGCAGTGTTGTGAAGCTATGTCGTCCTCACCCTCTTCCATCAAAGCCAGTCCGACAGCTCCGTCCTGACCTGCCTGCTCCCTGGGGGCCAAGAGAGTGGCAAAAAACATCAATTGAGCGTGTGAAAATATGTTGATGGTGTGTGCAGTGTAGTGTTTCCAGATGTCTTCACCTTCTGTGTCCTCCACGGTGGGAGCCCTCCCTCTCTCTCCCCAAGCCCCACACACGCCCCTCCCCCTGCCCCGAGTCCAGGTGCTCCCATCGGCCGGCTTCCAGCACTCACTTCCCGTAGACACTCTCGTCACTGTAGGCCACGTACAGAAAATAGTCTTCCTCGTGGTTGTCCTGGGGGAGGACGAAAGAGGACAGGTTCGAAAACATCATCGCATTCTCTCTAGGACCTGAGCCTCACACAACCTTGGGAGGGACGTACGGAAGGCATCCTGAGTCCCCACTAAAAAGAGGCCTGAAGCCCAGGGGACTATAGTCAGTATCTTGTAATAACCTATAATGGAAAAGAATCTGGAAAAGAGTATCTATCTATATACATGTGTAACTGAATCACTTTGCTGTACTCCTGAAACTAACACAACATTATAAACCAATTGTACTTCAATTAAAAAAAAAAAAAAAAAAAGAGGATTGAAGATTAAGAAGTAGAAGCGGCCAGGACTCAACTTTGAGCTCTCAAGGTCACAAAAACCTTCATGGAGAACATCACATACACATATCAAGAACACAAACATGACCTTAAGAAGCTCATTCTGGCAAGGGGAACGTAGATACAACGTAACATCTATACTGGACTATGTACCAATAGGGAGTGTACGCTGTGGAATAAAAATCAGAGGTTACTGGAGAAGTTCAGGCAGTCCACAGATGGGACACCTTAAGAATGCAGCAGCGGGTGAACTCCTTTAGGAAATAACGCAGTTACAATCTTTGCTGACACAGCAGGGACAAGTCCCTTACTACAGTTTTCTCAGATGCTGACTGTATACCAGTTAAACCAAACGAAATCACGTTAAATTATTTTCTCCAACTGAGTTTATCTCTTAAGGCAAATGAATCCGTTTCAAGGCTGCCTTAATTTTTCAATGTCATTTTATTTGGAATTTTGTTGGTCAGAAACCATTTCCTGCTGTTTCAACACAGATGACCCAGCGTTAAAGCACTGGAGGAAGACAAGGCTAGGAAGAGGATTCAATGGGGCTGAATTTAGTGGGGCTGCTCATTCCCCAAAGGACAAGTGGCATCTGATCTCCCAGGGCCTTCCACTGCCGTGGGAAAGAGGATCCTGATAACACCGCCTGCCCCACTTCCCAGGTGTGTTATCCACACGCACTGGGACAAAAGCTTGAGAACGCCAGACGGCAGGGCACCGTGCCCGGGACCATTACCTCATACAGCTGGCCCATGGTGGCGCTGGTCGGAGGGATGGTGTTGTTCACAAAGAAGAATAAGGCATCCTCAGGTCTCAGGTGGATCCTCTTCCGGATTAAGAAGTAGAACTGGCCGACTGGATGAAGGGAGGTATGAGAAAAGGCAGGCGAGGCGGAAGAAAACGCAAGATTAGCAGAAGGATCGGATCCAGGAAAAAATTCTACTGCACCTTCTGTAAAAGGTTCCAGGTGTACCTAACCACCTGGGCAGAGCCGGATCCTGTCCTACAGCTTGAGAAACAAAAAGTGAGACTCACAGGGGCCTGCATCTTCCCTGACGCACCACCGAGGAGTGTAATTCCTCACTCCTTCCCTACTTGACTCAATTTCTGACCTGACAACTTTGAGGGAATAAGATGAAAGTGAAACAGTCCCACCACCGTCTAAGCCTCATCTGAGACACACTCCCATGCCCGCTCCCACCCCGAGACAAACTTTGTGATGGGAAGAGGTCCACTGGATTGCGGGAACCTGAGCTCCATCGCTCAGCCCAACGCTGGGGCCGTGAGTGTGGTTCAAGGCTTTCCCTTTTTATGGAGCACAGTGCAAAAGTTCTATAAGGCTGATATCCAACAGATCTAACAACCCTGGAGCCAACATATCTACAAAATCTCTCCAAGTGTCTCCCGGATGCAGTGGTTATCTCATTAAGCATCACTGTGGAGAATGCATGTATCCTCTGCAATTCCAAACAGTATCTACAAAATTTAAGTGACAAAAAATGGTAGCTTTAGGAGACAAGATACTTAACTGAGAATCTCTAAAATGTGATCCTGCTGAGAAACGAGCCTGGTTTTCCTTTTGGAGTAAACTGATAACACAATAACGAAGCTGAATTTCAAGCGGTTTAAATCAGGGACCTCTGATCTTTTCTTTCAGTCTTTTGCACTTTGCTGCATTTAAGTCAAACAAGGTGCAGTGATGGGAAATGCTTAAGGGAGGAGATGGGTGATGGGAAAGGACTCTGACGTCACCATTCCTGAACCACCTGACTCCCTGGAGAATCCCACTCATTTTCTTCAGTTCCCCTTCCTCTCAACCGCACAGTCTCACTCATGCAGGAGGGACTGGGAGTGCTCTGCGTGGTAAGAGGTGTCAGGGGCGGGAAAGTACGTTACCAGTGAGGTCAGAGGGCACCAGGTACTTCCTCTTGTCCAGATCAGGTACCCTGGCCTTGGGAGCCTTTTCCACGATCACCTGTGAGGAGAGGCAGAGACTGGGAATGAAAACTGCAAAACCCAACCTCGTATTTTTCCACCCGCATCTTACAGCTGCCCCATCTGAAGTGGGTCTGTCTAGGCCCAATGAAACGTGTGCATTTCTCACTCCCCCCTTACCCCTTACCAAATGTGTGGGGAAATGGCCTTTCTTAGTGAGGCTGTAGTTTTATGATGGCAAGGACAAGAGGATGGGGAGGGCACGTGATGAACAGAACCATGATTTTAATTACAAGTTTCCTGTCGGATATACTGTTAAGATATATACCTTCCGGAGTTTAATTAGAGCGCCAGGAAGATCATCTGGATTCTCTCAGATGGTCCGGAGTACCTGTTAGTTTTAGTCTTTCTTATAAATGCTACTTATTAAAGGTACAGATAAGGTGGTTTAAATTTTACACTTTGTCAACATTTTTGAGAATGAGTGCAAAAAATATGTTCGAGACACTATGAAGTGAATATTAAACAGTTTTTTTACCTAAGTGTCTTGAACATATTTTTTACAGTCATTCTCAAACATTTTTGAAATATTAAAACAGTTCTTATGATATTCTTTAATGTCAGTACAATAACTTCATTTATCAATATTGATTATCTGTTAGCATTTTAAGAGATTTTTTCAATGTCTACATTAAATATTTCTATAATACTTCAAGTTTTAGAAAAATCATATATTTCTGTACTGGAAAGGAAAATAGATGTAAATTTAAAGACTTTTTATACATGTAGATTCATGAAATAAAAAATATTTAAAAATTTTAAATATTAATTTAAATGTATTTAAATTTAAATATTACAAAAATATATTTAGCATTTCTATGTTATATAAATGATATGACATATAAAGTAATTTAAATTATAAATATTTATTAAACAAATTTTCTCTTGCACAGCACAGGGAATTATATTCAATGTCTTGTAGTAACCCATAATGAAAAAGAACATGAAAATGAATGTATGTATGTATATGTATGACTGAAACATTATGCTGTGCACCAGAAATTGACATAACACTGTAAACTGACTATACTACAATAAAAATAAATAAAATAGAAAAATTTAAAAATTATAAATATTTAAAATCTATTCTAAAACCATCAGTTTTAGATTTTTAGTTTAGAAAATATAGCCATTCTAAATAGAAGGTATAGGAAGTACAGAAAAGTTAAAGAAGTAGAAATAAACACTGGACATGTATCTCTAGTAGCTGTGTGATCTTCAATAGGTCACTTTACATCTCTGAGCTTCAGCATTCCAATGAGTAAAAGGAAGATGACAACTTTCAAACTCATCTTGTACAGAATCATGATCCTGATACAATGAACTTGAATAAGTTACGAAATTTTATGTGAGAATGCTTTGTGAATTATAAAGGTCTAAACATAAGGACTGACTTGGAGAAATCTGAAGCTTTTAAATTGAACAGGACAGATTACTGTAGTGAAAAACCTATTCATTTTTGCAGAGAAAAAGAAATTCTGCACCAGGAAGACCAGAAGGACATGATCACACTTAAAAATAAAAATAAACCTAGGTGCAAAATAAATGAATCCCAGGTACAAAATGTACAGTGCGAGGAAAATAATCAATAACTAAGTAACACGGTGACACATCGTAACTAGACTCATTACAGTCATAATTTTGAAACGTACAGAAAAAAATCACTATGTTGTGTAACAGGAACTAACACAGTGTTGTAGGTCAAGTATACTTTAAAAACAAACATACAAAGGTATAGAAAAGGAGATCAGGTTTGTGGTTACCAGAGGTGGGAACTGGGGAGGGCAGTAGCAGGGAGAACTGGATGAAGGTGGTCCAAAAGTACAAACTTCCAACCATAAGATAAATAAGTACTAGGGATGTAATGCACAACATGAGGAATGTAATTAACACTGCTGTGTGTTATCTACCAAAGTTGCCAACAGTTAGAATTCTGATTACACAATTTTTTTTCCTATTTTTTTCACTTTGTATCTATATAAGATGATGGATGTTCATTCAACTCATTGTGATAATCATTCCATAATATATGCAAATCAAATCATTATGATGGACACAAACTTATACAGTGACATGTATCAATTCTATCTCAATAAAACTGGAAGAAAAAAGTAAATAAGAAATACATAAAAATAAGAACTGGAGTAGTGATATGTGAATCAGAAATTAAAAGAAAATGTAGGAAGAGCATCAGGAAGAGACCAGCGAAGGCCCAGCAACGAGGATGGACAGGAGGCAGCAGGCAAATGGAACCAAAGGTTAGGAGGGACCCTGAGACCTGGCAGCTCCAGCTCCAACCCAAGAAGGAAACCAAGGAGAGAGCGGAAAAAAACCGATAAAGCCAAGTGCAAACATGACATCAGGAGGGGAGGGTGGGGTGAGAGGGACAGGAGGGGGAGGCAATCATTAAGGCCTTGGTTTACCAGGAAAATATTTAAGTTTCCGGGAATCCCAACTCTACTCCCCACCTACTGTGGGCCTTGGGCCAGATGCTCTGCCTGTTTGGTTCTGAATTTTCCTTATCTGTGAAATGAGGCTCCACAGGGCTGTTCATGAATTTTTTTTAAAAAAAGACAATCTCTTCTTAACAGTTTCCTGCTATGTTGCAGGTTTTCAATACACTGCAGCATAAAGATAACTTCAAAATCCCACGAAACTCTCAAGGCCCAGGCACAACTCTTCTTTTGGAAGGCAGCTACAGAGACACACGAGGCGAAACTCAAGTCATGCGAGAGGTCAGGGTACGTGACTGCTTTAATCACACCCGAGGTCCAACTGGAAAGGGCTTTTAGCAATCATTTACTCTACTCTCTTTTCTGTAAACAAGACACTTGAGCACAGCGAGATTCAGCGTCTCCCCAGAACTAGAACCAAATCCCAGAACTCAGCAGAGCCCTTGGTAGGTCAACACTGGAAAGGACACAGGCTGAACATAGCAGGAGCAGCTGGGAGGCTGACCGCTGGTTCAAACCTAACTGGAGGAGCCATGAGATCTAAGTGATGGTTATGATAGTTTACAAAGTATCAAAGAGGTAAAACATTGAACACCAAACAATGAGCAGAAAAACAAATGGGGGGGGGGGGCGGATTAGCTGAACTATTCTGGGTGAATGCATGGAAAAGACTGAAATGGAAAGGGCTATTTTGAGGAAATACATGGGAATTTTACCTAGACTTAGGAACAGGTACAATTCTGACTTTGTGACTTGAAAAGAACTTCTAGAACAGAGCCTCATACTTAGAGAATTCTGAATAAACAGTAATTTTGCTGACTGTGATGTCTTCCTGGCAATCATATTACCACCTATGAACTCTTGAGGGCAGCAACAGTTTACTTCTCCGTCTCCAATAAACAATGTGAGGCACACAGTGCCCACTTAAATAATTCTGTTTAACAGAACTGCATTAGAGACTGAGAAACAATATGGCAGGGAGGGCCCAACAGCCAGGGTGGGACTCCCAGCTCTGCCACGCACCAGCCACCTGAAGTCGTTTAGAAGTTCCTTCATTGCTCTGCGTTTCAGATCGTTCCTCTGCAGAATGGGATGACTGGCAATGGTGTGAAGGTTTAGTCAAGGGCACTGAGAATACTCCCAGGTGCACAGTAAACCATTAATACAAGCTAGTCGTCACTTTTAAATCTTCCTTTAAGAAAGTAGGATGGGTTATCACCAGACTTGAGGGAAACTTTGAAAGCAGTCGTCCAAGGTCCAGAGACTAATTTGTGAAGGATCTTTTCCTGGAGAATAGGGCTAGCTCTCCCCCTTTTAGCTGAAAAACCTTTTGTATGTAATTCCTGGGGAATGAAACAGCCCCCATGTCTCCTCTACCTTATAGCAAAAGGACTGCAAGGGGTCTACATGGCCAAGGTTGCTTCCGCTAGCTGTGAGCACAGAAAGTTAGACGAAGATTGGAAAGGCGTCCCAAAGAAAGCACCATCCGATCATCGCAATTCCTTTACCTGTAAAATTATACGTAATATACATACTATGCCCGAAGATAAGGAGGGAAATCCTCAAAGTCTCTAGTCCTCCACCTCCCAAACTCAACGACTGTTGCTCCCTCCACCCCACATTAAAGTCTCTGGCCTTGCAAGCCGGCTGCGCAGCTACATTCGAGAAAAGCCAGGCAAGTGGCGGGGGAGGGGGTGACGAGCCAAACGCCCGGATGCAGAGAGACACCTTAATGTTTCGTCTCTGTTCCACCTCACTGCCTGCACTAGCTCTAACGACACAAACCAGAGTCCAAAAACCGGGAGAAAAAGGCCCCAGTCCTTCCTTATTGTGTCCAGGTAGTGTGCTCAGGATAAATACCGGAGGAAGGCTGGCCGCCCCCACACACACTGGAGCCAAGAAGGATGAGGCAGCCTGGCTGCTGCGCGGAGAACGTGACCTTGTCTTCCGGGCCAGGCCTGTCTTGTGGCGCCCCCTCCCTCCCTAATCCAAACAAAATAGAAGAAAAGATCCACTGCCTTCCCAACACTTCCCTCCCAAACCCCAAGGCTCCGAGGGCCAAAGTCAATTTGGTGAACGGAGAACCATCCAAGGCGGAAATGGATGGGAGCAAATCCGCCGCATCTGTTATTCCCAGAACAATGTCCACGCAGTCTTAAAGGCAGCAAATACATGGCGCCAAGCTCTCACAAAAGGGCCACATTCTGAGCGCATCCCAGCCCACACAGCCTCCGGATACTGCTGAGTCACTCAAACGTAGGCTCCGCTCTAGAACTGCGGTCAGCTGTGAAGATGCGGACGGGCCCAGGGCACACGGCTTTTCGAGCGGTCCGCAGCCCGAACGTCCACGCCACCGGCTGTGGCCGCCGAGGGGGCGCTCAGGGTCAGCACTTTTAGGGACCACCCCCTTTCCGGGCGCCTCGGGGCAGCCACCACGACCCCCCGCCCCCAGCTCATCCCCCTCCCCTCCCCCTCCCAGCACACTCACAGGGACCCGGTCCGGGTATTTCTTCCGGATCTTTTCTCCCTCCTTTTTCCGATACTCAAAGGGATGGTCCTCCTTATACTGGAACTTCATGATGGACCGCTGGGCTTCCGCGATGCCCGCACGGGGCCTGCCTCCTCGCGGACGAGTGCGTCTCTTCCCGTCTTGACTCCCTCGGCCGGATCGCACGGAGTCTCCGAGCCGCTCCGGAAGGGCCAGGCCCGCGTGGCGACGCCGCTGCGCGGAGCTCTCAGCGGGGGTCTCGGGCCCGCGGTCCGGAGGCAGGGACGGCCAGGTGCAGAATCCCCGGCGGCTTCCCCGAGCGCTGCGGGCACAAAAACAACCCGGCGGCGCGCGGGCCCCGTGACGTCACGAGGCCCCGCCCCGCCCCGCCCCCGCGGCCGGGGGCCCGAGAAGGCGGGTGGGCGCGGACCCCGTCCGTTTCAGTGTCTTCGCCGTCTGTGCAGACTTTCCCCTGACTCCGGTTCCCTGCGAACGCGAGCAGTTGTCACTTCTTATCTGATCGTGACTGTGACATTAAAGGCATTTTTAAAACAAACAAAAAAGATGTTTCTAAAGAGATCTTCCCTCTCTTCTGCCATTTCTTGGTTGGGCCCCAACACACATACAGATGGCGAAAATCAGCTTTTCCCCAGCTCGTTGGGATCTGGAGTCTGGGGGAAGGCGGGATGGGGGTCCTGGGGCTCCTCTGGCCAATGCAGAAGTGGCCACCTGCTTGCATTTTGCTCTCTGCTGCTTGGATTGCAGTCACGCTGCGCCCTGGGTGCCAGGCTGGCTCCCCGCGACCGTGACCCCTCCTTCACCACGCTGGCGTCATCGTGTTTGGGTCGTTGCCGCAATTTGCTCCTAGAGCAGCAACATAAACAGAGCATGACTCAGGGATTTGATGAGATGTATAAGCTGAAGGGCATGAGGAGGTGGAATCAAGGTCCAGAGAAGTGATGTCAGTCACGACTACTACGTGCCTCACTCAGGCTCGAATAGAGCAATGATTTACTGTCTCCTGTTAACCCAGAAGTTTTATCTGTCTTCTGGAAAAAGAAAATGGCCAGCGATTCAGGCGATTAAATCAGTAATCCTCAAACATTCTTGATTCTAGTGCAAAAATTCACCTGAGGAGACAACTCGTCTCCTAACGCGAATAGAACGCGCCACCGGAAGGGTGGTGGGCGACAGGAGGGTGACCCAGGTGCCAGCGTCGCCTCCCTCTGGCCTTCCCCTTTCCCTTCTAAGAACCAGAGGACTAAGGCCTTTCCAACCACTAACAGTGATTCCAGAGACCTGTAAGGGAAGGGCAGGAGACATTGTGAAAAATAAAAAGAGTGAGGAAAAGATAAAAGATAAACAATGATCTGTGCTTTGCTCTAAACAAGTCCGGGAAGTTCTGGAAAATATATTAGACAAAGGCAGCCCTCCTCTCCTCTCTTCTTTTATCAAGGTCTCAGGATCTCTGATTCAAAAATCAAACCCACAAAATAAAAGAAACTAAGTTTCATTGTTGAACAAGGAAAATGAATTGCATAGCCCTACACTTTTTGATGCCAATTCTCTTTCTCCATGGCATTTTCCAATCCCTCTTATGTACGAAAACCCAGGAACTCTTTTGTCACATTATATGTTTATAATGTTTTAGGTTTTATTTTCAAAATGAAAATCTTAGCTTTTGGCCCCAGTATCGCTGAATCTCTCAAAGGAGTCCTTTAAAACCAATCGAGAAAAGTCATTATGATGTGGATTAATATTTTGAGTATTGTTTTCTGATCAAATCTACTGGAAACAATCGCAGCTAGTTTAAAGCTGATTTTAACTTCTATTTTAAAAATACCTAACCACAGTGGCAATTTATATATGAAAATTATTTGGAGGTTAATTTTCGGCTAATCCTTCTGCCTTAACGCTTTTCTAAATGCTAATACTTTATCTTAAAACACCCAATCTGTCAACCTCCAAAAGCTTGCTCTTTACCTTTTTTTTTTCCACACCAGGACACTTAAAATATTATATAGGAGAAAATTTTTTAAATTAAAACATTCAATCAGATTAAAAAATATTTCAAAACAATTTTTAACCAAAGACAAAATACTGTGTTAAAAAGTTCACATTTCAGGAACTTTCCTTCATTGCTGATGGGAATGGATGATGGTATGGCCACTTTGGAAGACAGTTTGGTGGTTTCTTAGTGTCAGCCAAAAATTGGCGCTTGCCACCTGCCTCTATAAGGATTGGATCACTCTGGCACTTGCCATCTACCTCTGCTGGAATTTGATCACGAGCCACCAGCAGTCCTGACCTCCAGCCCTCCCTGAAAGGAGTTCAGGGTGGAGATCAGGAATGAGGCGCTCTGTGCTCTGGGAAAACTGGCAGAGCAGGCCTTCAGGTAGTGAGATATTTTCAGGAGAAGATTTTATGAGCCCAAATGCTTGCATCTCCTCATATCTAGAAAAGCACTGAAACCATTAACAGTGACATCTGCTCCTCATGACCAGCAGCAGCCTCTGCCTGTGTGTGTGCTTGACTGCATGCACCCCTTTCACTGAAATCATATATAATACTGAGTTCCCCCCGCCTCTTCGGAGCAGTTCCTCAGAGTGAAGATGCTGTCTCCTGGGCTATAGTCCTCATTTTGCCCCCCAAAAACTTCACCCACAACTCTCATGCTGTGCGATTTTATTTCAGTCGACATTAGGAAACGAAACATACTCTTACTATGTGATACAGCAATCAACCCCTTAGTGCAGGGGAGCAGAATTTGCCACCCTAAAAAATATCTCTGGTGTATTGATTATTCTAAGCTGGTTGTTTTCTAAGAAACAGCAGACACGGGGAAAATTCTGAAACACCCTTTGCAAGTAACATTTACGTCTGTAAGGAAAATCTTTTTTTTATAAAGGTGTCTCCCTTGCTGTACCTGGAAGAGGATTATGACCAAATCTCTAAGAATGCTTATCAACAGAGAAGTCAAAGGCTTAAATCCACATAATAACCTTACCCTTGTTTACTGTGTTTTTCCTGGCATTCTCTGTTGCAGTCTCGCGCCACCCTTCTGTCTTTAGCCGAGGAAGGTATTTAAGGTAAGAGCTTTGGACATTTTGGTGAGTGACTCAGTTCCCTTGGGTCTCCCCTATGTGTATATGTTATTAAACTTCTGTTTGGTTTTCTCTTGTTAATGTCTTGTGTCAATTTAGTTCTTAGACATGCTGGAAGAAACAAGAAGGGCAGAGGAAAATCTCCTCCTTTCCAACCCTAGCATTTACCCAAAGAAGTTGAAAACTCCTGTCCACCTAAAAACCTGCACATGGATGTTTATAGCAGCTTTATTCGTAACTGTCAAAGCTTGGAAGCAATCAAGATGTCTTGAAGTAGATAAATGGACCACATCGCACCTCGCCAACCTCCAGATGGAAGGAATGTTAAAGAAATTCATGGACAGGTTTTAAAAGCACCATTATTAACTAGACTTACTATGGTGATTGCTTCACAATATGTACGATACCAAATCATAACATCATACACCTGAAACTAACATTATATGTCAATTATACCTTGATAAACATACATAAATAAAACCACCATTATTACTCAAGTAATATTATTACTTAGTCTTTAATTTTATCTCTATCATTTCTAGGAGGTAGAGAGAAACAGCTCACTGATATCAGAATAACTATAATAAAACCATATTTCATTGTGTATTTCTCTTCTTAATATTATTCAGTGGCCAGAGATTCTCTGTAGTCTTTGGGGCAAGTTCAAATTCCTTGGTAGAGAAATGGAGGATTTAGGATCTGATCCCTGTTTATTTCTCTAGCCTCATGTATAGCCATTCCCTATTTTCCGTTCTCTGTTCCAGGCATATTAAGTTACTTAAACTACTTTTTGCCCTAATATTGTCCTTGTTTCTGGCCATTGGATATTCTCAAAATATCTTCCTGTGAAAACATTTTCTCCTTTTTTTTTTTTCTCCCTAATTCCTACAAATCATTCAGGATTTAGTATAGGCATCACCTTCTCCAGGAAGCCTTTCTGATTTCATGCGCCTGCGTCCTTTCATCTCCTTTCAGTGGGTTTCCAAAGCTTTGTCTGCCTGTTGTTCTTCTAGCACATTCTATAATTATGTGTTGTACATCAGAAAAGTTACGCCTATTACTGCTCATTGTTTTTTGGGTGGGGGGAAGAGAGGTAATGCATGATTTTGGAGGGAACTCCTGCTCCCGCTGATAACCACACTGTCCCTCTAGTGGAATCCAGCCATCATTGACCCTCACTGCCTTGACCATCTATACGGCCACGTGATTTTGCATAAGACTCGTCAACATCTTTTCCTAGAATTTCTCACATGTAAACTAAGAGCAGGAAGCCTCTACTTTGGTGATGAAGTTTGGAGGACATAAGGTCACAGGCTTACGCTGGCCACTGTTTTAGTCTCCTGCAGCCCGAAAGTAGCAGTTCAAGGTGAGAGAGCACTGAGGAGGGAAAAATTCCTCCCCTCTACCCCTCGTCAGTTCTTGGGGCTGTACTAATAATAAAATTGACACAAGATGGATTAATGGGAGAAAAAGAAACAAATTTTAATTTGTGGGCACAGAGGTCTCAGAGATCTAAAAATGGCCAAAGCAGTCAGCTTTTATACTTTTTAGACAAAGAAACAGTACATTTGTGAGAAACTGACAAGTCAAAGAAACTTAGGTTTGGGGTATGCAATTAATGAAGAATCTAAACAGAGCTTGGGCTTGGGGTAGTGAATTAAAGAGGCGGCCAGGTTTGCTCACACAGGCTGCTTGTGCCTGAGTCTCCTGTCTCGGGGGAGGAGCGCCCTTCTTCCTCCTGATGCAGGGGGTGCACCTTTCACGTGGGAGATTCCTTTCCTCGCTCAGGCAGACGAGGATGAGGCTCATGGTGTCTCTCTTGCATCAGCTGTTTCTTAAGTTAACTTTAACTCAAAATAATATGTCATCGAGGCGTATTTTGGAGCTGCCTGTCCTGGCCCAACAACAGATAAAGAAGATAATCGTCAGAGAGGCAAGATAGATAGATGGGGATGAAGACAGATGTATAAAGAATTAGAGGCAATTATAATGGCATTTAAGCCCCTAGTTTGAGGCAGTCTCTCACATTAACTGTGGGATCTGGCACTATCTCTGCTTTCAGGAAGCAGCACCTAAATGAGGAGGTAAACCAAGAAAGGAAAAGGCATGGCGTGTAGAAAACAAGATTCAACACCGAAGGGATGAAGGTAAGCCACAACGTAGTAAAAGTGATTGATAGTTATTAACGTACTAATATACATGCTTTATATAGACTATGAGTATTTTTATTAACCTCCACAATCCTCACATAATAATGTAAGGCATGTGTCCTCATTTGATGATCATTTTACAGCTTAAGAAATTGAAGCATAAAACAGTCAAGTCACTGTACCGGGGCTGGACAAGGAGTAAGGAAAAGGACCAGGATTTAAACCCATACAGCCTGCTTTCACGATTGTAACCATTTAATAGGCTTTTCCCTGCCTCCCATTATACTCATCCAATCAAAATTCTGATACAAGTATATTTAGAAAATACGGGGCACAAGGAATGTTCGGATGTGTCGCAGTCACAAAGGTAAGGACGGTTGTGAAAAGGGCTACGTTTTTATCTTCCGTGATGACAAGTCCATAGATAGTGCTCCGACCTGAAAGTAAAAATCAAGAACAGCAGCACATGCACAGCATTTGGAGAATTACAGATTTTTAAAAAATCTGCTAAAATGTAGGGATTATGTGTGCGTGTGCATACATAAAAGATGCCACTTTTCTTCAGGAGCCTTGGAGAGCGATTTGACTTTTTCAGGTATGAATGTATGCATTTGATTTAAAGGAATACAGATTAAATTAAAAAAAATAAGAGCAGAAGATTTTTCAGTTTGGTGTTTGAAGTCTGAAGCTCAGTCACTCCACTCTCTGCTAATTACATCACTTCTCTGCAATTCGGCCTCCGGAGCTGACAAAAGGGAGCGCGTGGTTTGGAGAATTAAACAGTGCACTGTTGCGCTGCAGGCATCCACACGGCTATGATTGCTTACCGATTATTTGACGTCTGATGAGCTTTTGTCCCCTTTGAACTGGATTTGCATTTATTGACTTTGGGACTTACTGAGTTTCGATTTACAACCCTTGAGGGGAGGAGGGGCAGATAGCAATCAACTTCACCACCCTTGGTAATCAGTATTAACATTGGAGGGGAGAGCAGGTCCTAAATCCAGTGCCAGAGGGTGTGCCAGAGAGACTCAGCATAGGCAAGTTTGATATGCAAACTGGGGCTCAGGAAAGGTCCGGACACTCAGAACATCAATGTCATTTGTGAAACAAGGACACTGAGAGCCAAAGGGCAAATGAACAGTTGAAGGATGAGTGCTCTCCAGAGGCAGACACACAGGGAAGAGGCCTTACATTTAGTCTGCCGTATTTCCTAACTTTCCTATCACCATGCTGTTATGAAAGAAATTGGAATTTTGTCTTTGCGGTAGTAGTTAACAGCCTGCCTTCTACACCTCACTTCCTTATTCATCCTCCAGTGGCATCCAAGGCCTCTCACAAGTGATGTGGTCTCTCTTCCCGCTTCAAAAACTTTCAGTAGCTTTCACACAGTGCCGGAGAAAGACCAAACCACTCAAGCTCATGGGTAACGCTTTCCGTAAAAAGATGCAAACCTGTCTTTTCAAATTCACTTATTTTCTATCACTCTTGGAATTTTTAACATCCTCCACGATTCACATTCTCATCTCTCCTTTCTTTGCTCATAGACAGAAAACGCACTTACAATGTGCATTCGATGTTTAAAATGTTATGTCCCTTCAGACTTCAACTCAGACTCGACCCCTTTCAAGACACCCTTTACAAACTCTAAAGTTATGGGGAATTTGGAGGTGGGAAATACTGCAATTCTGGCTTCACCGAGGTGGAGGGGCCAACAGGACACCAGCCAACATTATTCAGACACAGCGTGTAAGATATTTTCCACAGTTGAAGGCTCGATGTATCTTGTGCAATCCATAAATCACTGAAATTGTTTTCCCAGTCAGCCTGTCTAAGGGCAGACTTCCCATCCTGGCGGGAACTGCCTTCCAGCCAATCTGCTCACCCAAAGAAAAGAAAACAAAACTTGCTGCTTCCAAGACTTTGCAGTTTTTCTCCCTTGGCTCATAAATGTGTTGTATAGATACCATCTTTGCTTTATTTCCAGGCTCTCATACACACATAAACTCCTCATGTGTTAACTGATCAGACCCACTGATAAAGCTCTGACCAGCCACCCCTACAAGGCCGGGTCAGCAAGGTTCTGTGCTCCAGCTCCTGACCTAGCCTTGGACCAGAAACAAGGCTCTACAAGGTATCCCATACTGTTCTCTTTGCCTCCAAATCAGAGACAGAAAGTCATCAGAGCCCAGTCTACCTTCTCTCAGACCCACTGTCCCCCAGAAAGGAGGGCCCGTATCATCCTTGTGTAAATTGGTAGATGCCCACCTCTCAGGACCAGGAGCTCTGTGCTGTCAGAGTCATGGCCTCCCGCTCTGGAGACATGGACACGTCCTTTCAGATGCTGACACCGCACTGGACACAGCCCTGATGGTAGGTTTCAGTTTGGGCAAGTAAAAAGTGATTTAAAAAAATGTGTCCCCCGGCAAGTACAATCACCCCAGGAAACCAAATGAAAGTGTAGCGAATGGATAGTGTGTACGTGACCTCCGGGCTGCAGGAGGTTTATATACACTTGTGTCATTTGGACTGAGAAGGAGGTGGGAGAGAGTCTTCACTGCTTAAAATAGACCTTCAAAGTCTAGAACAATGGTGCAAAAGTCGTATTTCCTTACCATTTGGTTATTTTTTTTCAGTTTGCGCCCAGCTTAGAGTTCTGCCGAAAAGAAGAAATAATTGTCGTCAAGTTCATTCCCATCACCCTCCACCTGGCCCCTGGTTCATTTTCAAGCTCTCATCACTTTTCACTAGGATTTTTACAATAGGCTCCTGGCTGCCAGGAAGACCCACCATCTTCATATTTCAGCTCACACCTCAGACTTTTCACCGGTGTCTTTATAAAATTTGGATCACGTTATGGAACTCTTCCGCTAAGAAGCTTGCATCACTTTGGTCTTCAATTCAGTGTCCGAATTACTCAGCACAAGGCTCAACAATGTGATACTTGTCTCGTTCAGCTTACACAATCCCTTCTTTTTTTTTGCAATACATAATTCATCCTAAACTACTGTATACTAAAGGGAAGAAACTAGTAGAAAGTGAACAATTAGGGAATAAGCAGGAGGAAGGAGGATGCAGAGTTGATGATCTCGTTTGTACCCATATATATAAATATACATTTTTACTTGATGGCTTCCAAACTCTTATCCTCCTGTCCAGACCCCGGAGTCCCAGATCGGCAAGTCCAACAATCTCTGTGCCATTTCCAGTGGCTTATTTTATAACCACTGCCAAGTACAAAGGTCCCATATGGATTTTTTCCCCCACACATTGAGACTTTTCTTCTTCAGTCTCAGGGACGATGATTTTCCTCCTCGGCACATCTGAACTTTGCTCGCTGTTTCCGTGTAGTAGACCTTGATCTCAGAGGAACTTGGTTTCTATTTTGCCACCAAATGCCTTTCCTCCATTTTAGAAATCGCTGAATTTAATTTCCCCCTAAATCGGGTCTCTGCAAGTCTTTCCCATCCTAAGAAACAGCTCCACCTTCCACAGATTGGCTCAGGTCACTTACTTAGGAATCATTTCTCACTCCCTTCCCTTCCTACAGCTCCCCACCCAGTACATCCACGGGTCCTGACCATCCCATCCCCCACGTTTCTTTCAGTCTGCAGCTCTGCTCCGGAGTGTAGACTTTGGAGTGCAATCAGTTAGCTTCACTGAACCAATGTTTAAAGTTTGAAGGGTCAATATGAGGAAAGTTAAAAGGGGTTTAAAAATTGGAGAAGAGTGGTGCGAGTGATCGAGCTGATGAACAGATGCCTTGGAGTAAAGAAGTCAAGCCAAGTGGCTGCCAATCATGACAAAATGGGAGGGTGACGGGAAGGGAAAGCTGGGTGGGACTGAGGAGAGGGCCAGGGTGGGAGAAAGTGTGGCAGAGAGAGCTCTTTAGAATAAGATCCTCACAGGCAGGATTCCTTGTAAGATCTTGTTATACCTGAGGACATTTTAACTTCTTACAAGACTGTAGTATCTTGAAAGATGAAAGGGCCTAGAATATTTTATGGAATATGTGATCACAGATTCACTTGGTAGTGGCAAAACCAAGCCCCCCTAGGGTGCTGTCAAAAATCCACGTATTTAACAATTTCCAGAGGCAGTTTCTTAAATGACGCAGGATAAATTCAGATCACCGGCAGGTTAGACTTAGAATGTGTTCCCTCTGGGCTGAGTGAGCATCCAAGAAGGAATGTACCGAGGTGGGGCCCTCACCAGCCATCCCCTGGGATGCACTGCTCCCCGAGTCTTGGAGCTGACTCCCTAACCAACGAATTTTCGCAAATATTCTTTACCTCCACAAAGAACATAGTAAGAGGAATCACGCCTTCAACTGTTTACCGCCATCAACACATATTTATTGATGAGATAAAGCTATGTTAGGTGTGACTTGGCAACAATGTAGCAGGCTGCCTGGCAAAAGGACAAATCAGACCGTGATTCTCAGCAGAATCACGGCAGGCAGGTGAGAATTAGTTGTCAGTGCTAAGAGTAACGAACACACGTGCATAATAATTTACAAATCGTGTCGTATACAGATAGAGTATTTGATGTGCACCACGGTCCTTGGCAGTGTTCGTTATCCTCTATTTTACAGGTGAGAAAACTGTGCTTGAAAGATTTCAGGGACTTTTCTAAGGTCACTGGTAAGTAGTCTTTCCCTAGATACGCTTCACTTCCTAAAGTTGCCAATAACAGTGCATTATGGAGGTGGGATGTTATGTGGACACCATGGTTCCTGCCATTTTCAGTTAGTGCTGGAAGAACTGGAGAGGGACCCGGATTCCAACAGGAGGGTGCACTTCTACCACGGCTCCACCAGGTGGCAGTGGAGGCTACCACTAGAGATGAGTGTCTGTCCCTGTAGACACGTGGCTTTAAGTGGCCAAAGCAGGAAAGAGGGAAGAGGCAAAGCAAAGCTGTCTGTGTGTGTGTGTATGCGTGCGTGCCTCTGTGTGTTTGCAGGGAAGAGGAACTAAAACCGGAATAGAACTGTGACTGCGCTCTGTGCCATCTCTCGTGCTGCGGGTGAGGAGAACCAGACTGAAAGAAAGACCTTGCTGTTTGATGCGTCCAGACCCTACCGTGTTCTCTTGGCCCCTGCCTGCAGCCCCACCCCTGGATTCTGGATGGTCAGTGAGGTATTATTACATGACGTCCAAAAATATCACTGCCACTCAGTGTAAGAGTGAATGTCCTCTCGAGAGGGAGGATGCATGAATTCAGGGCACCCCTGTCTCTGGCTGTGCCTACATGCTTGTCCTCCTCCGCCAGTGGACACCATCTATTCACGGAGCAAGCAGCAGGCAGTATCCCGTGGGCCAAGGAGCTCAGTAACGGGGGGAATCCGAGATACCTTTGATGCTTTCCTGCTCGGTACTAACAGCATTGCTGCAGGTGAATTGCAAATGTTTGCCACTGGGTAAAGAATGAGTGTCCCCGACTAAAGCATTCCATGTCAGGAAATATACATGTCTGGAAATGAGGAGCTGGAATCCATCTTTTCCACTGAATGATGTTTAGATGCTATCCTACTCTTTCTGAAAGTTAGGGGGGAAAAGTGTCCTATTTGTCTGTGAATCTCTACCAACTCTGGGGATACCCCCACCCCATTTATAAAACCAGAGCTCCCATCAGTTGGGAGAGTGTTGTGTTTGAGGAGATGCCTTCTCCAGTGGAGGCAGCTGCCCTTCTTCTGGTACTGGGGGTCGGTCAGTTGCTTTCTGCGCACTCCTTGAAACGGTGAAGCGACTCATGCGAAGAGCTTCTTCGTACCCCGGGAGGGTGTCCAGGCAGGAGGGCAGCTGGCCCAGGGAGCTGTGCGAGTGAGCCACAGCCAGGATTCGTCGAGCTGCAGGGCCAAACACTGACTGCAGGGCTGGCGAGGGAAGGAGGAACGGAGCCCAAGTAAGAGTGGCATCTTCCGAAACCAGAGACTTACGACACACTTCATTCCCCTTCATTCTTAACCCATGTCCAAACTCATTGTCACCCTTGGCCACGGATGTTATGAAAATCCCGTGAAACTGGTTTCTAAACCAGCTTCACTCTTTGCCAGCAGATCCCGGCTTCTCTGGCTCCCTCAAGTCATCTAGAGCGTGTTCCCCTGGCTCACAACCCCGTCCGCTCTCCTTTATGGGCTTAGAACCCTTTACGCCACCTGCTGAAGCTGCAGACTCCTTAGAAAGGGTCCTTTCTCCCCTACCGATCTTTTCTCCAAAATGACAGTGAGGAAGAACAGCAGGAGAGGTGAGCAGTGACATGCTGTAGCGGTGTCCTTTCAAAATACACATCACGGTGTCTTGCCACCTGCTCTTCTGCCTGGTACTTACCCTCTGATTTGAGGAAAGACTATAATCCAAAGACAAGAACCGAGGGAAATAAAGGAAAGTCATCAAGTGTCGTGGCTAATATTTAGTATATTAGGATTGAAAATGCACACGATGAATTTTTCTCTAAGAAAAAAATAGTCTAGATAATAGAAAATGTAGGTTTCCACAAAATCTAAGACATTTTTGAAAAAGGGATATGTTCAGAGCTTAAAAGAGGTTTATGAAAATATTTATAAGTTTGGTAATTCTTCCTCTACGACATTTCCAATATTGTCCCCAACATTTTGCGTCTTTCTTCACTCTGACATCAGACCAAAAACTGAGACTACAGCAGCCGTGAGAGGCCAGGTCACCGCACCCTCAGGCTTCTGGGAGTGAAGGCGACCCTGAGATTCAGAACCTTTATCCGACCGGTGTTTGCACACCGTTGTACCATGCGGATGGTTCTTTTAAACTTGGGTTCACCCCCTGTGTTCTGGGTCAGTGTACTCACAGGTGATGGTGCTCTGGAGTGTGCTGTCATGATCAAAGGCGATGACCGTGACTTCGTAAGGGGGCCGGCCCGCCTCCTCCCCGGTCTGCGGGTGAGCCAGGCAGCAGCGGAAGCACGCGGAAGTCAGGCCACACAGCAGGAGCAGCGCCCCGATGACCACCAGCAACCTGCGTGGGGTCCACGCAGCAGTGAGAGCTCTGGGTGCTGGTCTGTTTCCCAGCTCTGCCTCATCGGTCTCCAATGCCTGCATCTCGATTCTTGTTTGGATAGTCTACAGAATGGCTGTAAGATTTTAATTCCCAGGACTTCACTACACATATATATTTCCTTTATTTTGTCAGTAAGACCAAGTCAGCTCCCTGGAACAATTCCTGACAGATTGAATGTGGTTTGGGGGCTGCTTTTGACTGAAGTAATCTCTTTGTGGTTATTTCTAGAGCTGACCCTGAGAAAGTACACAATAATCCGTTGATGTTGGCCCAGGAGATGGTATTGAAATAGGAAATCCTGGCATATTGTCACATAGGTTGGTGATGAGGTAAAGAAACTTTACTCCATGAGATGCTAGGTAAGTAGGCTGGCTGGCTCAGACTTTTTCTCCCCCCTGCTGTCAATCGATCTAAACACTAAAAAAACTTAAGAAAAAAAATATCCCTGAGAAAAATAAAGTCCTTTCTAAATGTCTTTTTGGGTAATGTAGCTGAAACTTACCATATATACCAGAGATGCACCCAATCTGTGGTCAGGCAACTATGGAGAAAGAATAAGGTTTTTTGACAATAAAAATATAGTCAATGCCTATTGTAATTCCAGAATCAGAAACATGAGCTACGATACAATGATACTGTGTTATAATAAAAGAAACGCAGTGTATCCGAATCACTGTGCTGTACACCAGAAACGAGTACATTGTGAATTTAAAGAAAAAATCTAACATAAATAAATAAATAAAGTCACAAAATCCTGAAAAAAAAAAAAAAAAGCTTCGCAGATTACAGTAACTTCAGTGTAACCAGCTGAATCTGTTTGAAAATGGGATGATTTATACCACGGATTAAACTACTGATCATGAAAATAACGCCAATAGAAAGTGTAACCATGACCAAAACCGACCAGTTTTGATGACAATTACCAAGAAAGAACTTGCAATGCAACTTTACACAGAGTGAAAATGAATGTGAAAGTTAGGGTCTGGATATATTCGAGGTCACCCAAATGTAAATATAAAGAAAATTTCAGTTACAATCATGAAAGCAGTACAATGAAGCTTGTCGTTAACGTTTTGCAAGTTGTTGCATAAAGGACCACCGTAAAACCATAAAACCTCCCACCTTAAAAAAGAGCTTTAAATTTTCACATCCAGGATCGACACTGACAGGCTTATCCACTGAGGCCAAACGAGAAGGGGGACAAAGTGGAGAAACCAACTTCATCACGAGGAAAGCTAATCGAATATTCCGAATGAACCAGGGCAATGATCAATTTTCTCTATAGGATTAAAACGTATGGATTTTATGGGAGAAGGAGTGTGTGATGGTTCAGGAGTGTGAAGGGGAGAAGGGAAATATTTGTCTTTGAAGATGAGTACTTTTTTTAAACAATTCATCTTTTGAAAAATATTTATTTTTTAACAGAAGTCCTGGGGATTGAACCCAGGACCTCGTACATGCTAAGCACGCATTCTACCACTGAGCTACACCTTCCCTCTGAAGATGAGTGCATTGAATAATCCTTTCTGATATAATAATCTGGTGAAATCTACTGAAATCTTTGTTTGGACAGTTGTAGGCCGTGGAGTTAGCTTTTTGACTGAACAATGTCTTCTCTAGGTTTTCTCACATTCCCCGTTTGTTCAAGGCCCTTTCTAGTTCTCCAATGTTACGATTCTGACTCTATTAAAAATAACTCTTCCTGTGGTGGTAGGTGTCTAAAGCCTCAGAGAGCAGGTGACAGGTCACCCGGGCCATCACCGTTTCCCCTGGGTTTAGCAGACCTGCCTGCTGGGAAACTCCTCCCAGATGTGTTTTCCTCCACCCTAAACAAGTCTTTTTCTCCAACTGTCCCTGCTTTTTAAAAATAGCTTACCTCCAAGAGGAATGGGTCTCTTCTCTTTTTACCTTTATGTCTTCTGTGTCTACATAGGACCTAGTTGTGATAGCATTAGATTAAGGGGTAACCACTTCCAAGTGATAACTAAAAGCTAAATGAAGTCTGCAATAAATATTAACAGGCCCCCCAAATAGGAAGCACTTTTCAGATTTGAAGCAGTGGTGCCACCTTGGCAACCACCCAAATACATCTGCCTGTGGTGAGTGAATCCAATCTGTCTCGGTGAGTCACTGAGAAGCATGGGGAAGGAAATCTGCGAACCTCCTTGACCATATAAGCAGATGAAGCCTGCTGCTTTGATAGGAAGATTGGCTTTGGGGGGAAAATGCCGTCAGCGGTGTTATTTTGAGTACTCAGGGTGACACAGACGCATGTCTGTGAGGTGATGGGTTGATGCCCATTTCAGTAGAAAGAAGGGAAGTCACAGACCTCTGATGACATTTTGACCCTGTCTTGGGTGTTGATATTTTTTTGCCTGTCTGGCCTTTCCCCCCGTGTGGACTCCCAGATACTTACTGTTCAGGATTGACACAGTTCTCCTCACATGTTGCCCGAGGAAGCTGTGGGAAGGGAAACAGAATCAGACAGGGAAATCGGCTCAGCTGCTCTGCTCAGCAGCCTCTGAGTCGTCCCGCGTGACCGTGCTGTTAGGTTGGGGGTGACAGCAGGGCAAGGACACGGTCATGGGGTCAGTCGTGTTTAGGACGGTTTTCATCTCCCCCAAGCCTGTTCTTTGTTCTGTGTGAAGTGGGAGCACCTGGGAGAGCAAATATCTCACCTGGTTTTTGTTTTTTGTTTTGGTGGTGGGTGGGCGTCCCCGCCTTTGTGAGTGAGAGGCAATGTTTGTATCAAGGTGTTTGTCCTAGAAGTTTTCTGATCTATCCCTTAGGATATCGCTGTTGCCTTCCTAACCCTCCACCAGTTACAGACTGAATTCTACCCTCAGGACGTCAGTAACTCACTGTGCAAGAGAAGAAGGGGGAAAAGGGTGGGGAAAACTTATTTATTGAATAGCAACTCTGTGCCAGTCAGACTGCTAAGAGTTTTTAAGATTTCATAACATTTCATCATAATAACCTTGTAGGTAGGTATAGGTAACTTTATTTTGAGACGTTAAGGGACTAAGGCATAGAAGTTTAAATAACATGACCAACTGCCCACACCCATTGATTTGGGCAGAATTCAAATCACACTCTATTATATGTATATATACACACACACACACACACACACACATATGTATGTGAATGAATTAGCAGAACCAGGAATAAATCTGTTCTAACAACTCCTTGACATTCCTATCAAGTCCTTTCTACTCCTAGTAAAGGAAACTCTCACTGACTCTACTTTATATTTCAGTTGACTTTCTCCTTCAAAACCCACTCTAGGTAAACTTGTGTTCTAGAAACTGTTTCTCTCTCCTAATAACTTGAATGACTTGCTACTTCAGGAAATCAACAAAAAAGGCCACAAAGTTCCTCTAAAAAGAGACAGAGATGTGAATTTATTGGGAATGAGGGGTGGGGGGCAGGGGACACACCTACGCGCATGATACAGGCTGTGAAAAGACGCGTAAAAGGGCTAACGGGTGATCTCTGCAGGTGACATTTGCGAAACTCCTGGGTTTGGTTTTAATTTAACATCGTTGGCCACTAAGGATGACAAAGTGTGTGTTTCCTCAACCCGCCCCCTGGTACTTTGTTTTGCTTTCTTGACTAAAGATTTAAAAAAATAAAATAAAATAAAAAAAGGCCTAAAGGGCTCAGCAGATACAATGCCTCTTTTCAGGCCTGTTGTGAAAAGAGAAGAGATGAGAAAGGAAGGGAAGGGAAAGACAAGGAAGAGAAGAGGAAGCAAAAGGAAATTACAAGAAGAAGATATGTTTTCAGACACTCATGGAACTGGTTTACAGGAAGCCAAACAACACACTCCCTGGCAGGCGCTGTGCACGAATCTGAAACCAGCTCATTTCTTCATTTGCTTTCCTTCTTAGCAGATTTCAGAACTGTGTACATTTCTGCTGAAAATGATCCAGAGCCCCTCAGTCCCAGGACCGCTTCTCAGTTGATGAGTTACTCAGGATCTTCTGATCTTTAGTGGGGAGAAATAAAAGGCCCAACGTAGTTTTCAAGAGTTTTCTCTCTTAAGTTATCTCTGATCCAGAGGCACTGAAACCTCCAGAGCAGTATTAGGGCTGATGTGGGAAAAGCACTATGGAGGGGAATTATGCAGTCAGCTTTCCTAATACACTTGGGATTGGCAGGGGTAGGTGATAACGATGCTAAAAGACAGAAATGTACACGAGACATTTCTGAACTGCCATCGCTGCTCTGTTTGTGCATCTATCCCTGCTTCACTGATGTCACTGGTCACATATGCAGTGGGTAACCCTGGAACACTAAGGAGACATTCAAGCTACTCATTGCCCCACCACCCCTCCGGTTTTACATATATCTTTTCCCTTCATTCGTTTCCCCTCAGATTCTTCGAGAATTGATTTATGTGACAAACAAAGGAACAAACAAACAAAAGCCTTCTTCCTGCGTCTTCACGACTCACCTGGACGAGATACACCAGGGCAGAGGCCACCAGGCTGTGGGCTTGCCCTCCCATCGGGCTGGGCTCCTTCTGCTCCAGGTCACGCACGGGGCGTCCGTCGCCTCCTCTCCATGCTCTTCTTGACCTGGAGGATTGACGGAGAGAAGCGTTTCTCAGCAATAAATCAGTTTTTCTTTCTCTCTCCTTCTCACCTCTTACTGCCTTGGGCTTTTCTTTTCTGTGGTTTTTCCCTCCTCTGTCATCCTAGCTTCTTTCTCTCTCTCTATTTTTGGTTTTCAGGTCTCTTTGCCTTCTTTTTTTCCCCTCCTCCTTTTAATCCTTTCTACGAGCCCTTAACTCTCTTCCACTGCCCCCAAAAGGAGGATATTTAGAGAGGACACGTTAGTCCTGGGAACCAGGTATTTTTCTAGGTAAGGGTGAGAAACTTGACTTGAAGGAGGATCAAAGGCACATAGAGGGAGACCGAATAGGTTCTCTTCTCCATCAGAAAAGTGGTACTATTCTTGGTCCTTCACCAAAGCACTCCAGGGCGACTGCTGAAGTTTGAAAGTGACCCTGCCAATCTCCAGTTACTCCCCTCTCCATGTGATTAGCCTTCCTTTCTTGCTCTTTGAAACCCTCCCCTTCACCGTGTTGATAATCAACTCTCCTGGTTCTGGGTCATTTATTCCTAGACATTGGAGTAGGACTGAGAGGTTGCCAAATGAACTGGAAAGCTCTCCCATCTTTGGAGAGAGCAGATTTGAAGATTAGAATTTCTGGGTGCTGTCCATGAAATCCCCCTCCACCCTGACTTCAATTTCCATTGAAACAGTTAAATTAAACAGACATTTTTAAAAACTGAGTTTCAAGATCTATATGCCTCTCCCTCTGTCTTATAAAATCTAAAGTCAGAGCCAAAGTAAGCATACATGGAAAGGACATAGAATATTTGGAAAGGAACATCTCTCCAGGAGCAAATGAATGCTACAGAAAGGATCTATGCTTAAGCCAATACTCTTTGACTGAATACAAAGTATTAAAACATTTTTTAAAGTACAAAGTATTTCATAAGAAAATAAGACATTTGTTTACAGGGTGTATCTATCTCATAAGAATTCAATAAAACCACCTTTGAGGTCCTTTCTAACTCTGAAAGTCTCATTTTACTGAGTGTTCTTGAGGGGCAACTTGTTGAGTGGAGTTGATTCAAAAAGCCCTCACGTGGCATGGCATGCCTATGTGATATGAGAATGGAGAACATAAACTTAATTTTTTTTTTTAGCTCAGAAAATCAAATCGTGAGCGAACAGCCTGATATGATACTGCTGATTCAAAATCATTCAATTCCAAAGCTAAAGGGCCACCTCGTTACTCTTTTAGAAGTGAGTGTACTTTCCAAATTTCAGCAGAGAGCTTGGCCAGTTGGGAGGTATTTTGCTGGACCAGGGAGCAGAACTCTCATCTCGGCCCTCCACCACGCGCTTATGTAGCTTCCCTGCCCTCAGTTTACCATTTATGAAGGAGGAGTGGAATGCCCATTTGACCTGCCTGAGATGTTGTTCACAGAGGAAATGCAATCGGAGATGTGGAGGCATTTTGATGAGAACGTCTCTATTCAGCCAGTCTTTCCCACGGAGTCATTGACCTCGCCCTTCTCTGTCTCTTGTCAGCGAGGCACAAGGGCCTCACGGCTAAGAATCCAGCTGGGCTGTCGGTGACTAAACACTTACTTTGTCACTTACCAGTTGTGGGGTCTTGGGAGAGTTATTACATCTCTCTGTTGGTTCCGTTTCATCCTATATAAATTGGGGGAATAATAATAAGACTGTTTCTTCGTACCCTTACAGACGTTAAACATGTTAATGTGTATGAGTGCATTGGATAGTCCTGATATATTTGTGAGTGTTAACTAAGATTGTCTTGATTTCCACTCAATTTTTTTCCACTTTTTTTTTGTTTTTGGAGTGGGGAGGTAATTAGGTTTACTTACTTTTTAAACAGAGCTACTGGGGATGGAACCCATGACCTCACGCATGCTAAGTATGCGCCCTACCACTGAGCCATACCTTCCCCGCCTTCCACTCAGCTTTACCGATGACTTTTATCTTCAATATGCTGGGTGACTGATGTCCTCCCGCCTCTCATGTCTACTGTTACCATGACTGTGTTTCAGCAATCCTAGAATTCCAGGTCTTGAATATCCCCCTCATTGCTCTCCTGACCTCTCTTCCCCAAAGCACGCCAGCCTTCACCTGCATGAACAGGTTTGCCTGTGAACATGACTTTTTCTCCCCGGTGCACTTTCCTGCCATGTGATTACCATCTTTTTTGCCCTCTGGCTTCTTAGCAGGTTTGAACAAAATAGGATTCTGTTAATGACCTTCTTGTTACTTTTTCTTTCTTAGAATGACTACCGCCACTTCCCCTCCCCCCACCCCTGTCCCCACCGGATTATTCCCTGGAGAAACAGAACGTCTGGTTGATCCTAATGGAAGTGATTCTATGCCTTCTGGCAATTTTAACTCCGAGCTCAGTCCCTATCGAAGCCTCCGTGTGGAGATGGGTGTGAGCGGAAAGAGGATTCAGGTGGGAAGACGGAAGGAGGTGCACACTGGAAGGGCGGGGGGCCAAGGGAAAGGGGAATGATCTTGTTACAGCCCCGCGCGGTCCTGTTGGGGTTCCCGACGCTCGTGAATCATTAGCTTACACCAGGCTGTTCAGGCCGTGGAGCGGAACCAATGGAGGGTGCTGTACACAGGCCTTTCACCTGTGCTGCGGGGAAGTGTTGTACAGAGGCTGCAGCGAGCGCGGCTAAACAATTACTCATTGCTGGCTCCTGTGGTTGTTCTCCTTTTGACCTTGTCTAGCCAGGTGACCTCTGTGGGTTCCCTGCCTCCCTTGCCCCAGTGAGACGGGCTCTAGGACTAGTATTAGCCCGAGTCATCAAGAGTGAGCTATAAAGAGCTGAGCAGTGAGTTTGGCCACAGCCGTGTCTTCAGAAATAGATAATATGGGGAGGGGGGTATAGCTCAGTGGTAGAGTGTGTGCTTAGCATGCACAAGGTCCTGGGTTCAATCCCCAGCACCTCCATTTAAAAAAAAAAGCAAAAAAACCCCCAAAAAACAAAAAACATAAAAAACAAACCCCAACCAGAAATAAATAATGTGGCAGGAGAAACCAGTTCTCTCTTGCAACTAGTGGGAGCTCCACCCGGAAGACGTCAACTATAGCGTTGATATATTATGAACCAAGGCAACAGACTAAGGGTCCAATGTCAACCTCAGAGTCACTGAAAGTCAGTAAAAGGATTAGATTTAAGAAAGTTTAACAAAACGAGAGGGTTAAGATTATCACAGGATCATCTGTTTTATATACCATGCAACACACTGCCATAAATTAAGCAGTAATGTAAAACAACACACATTTATTATCTCACAGTATCTATGGGTCAGAAGTGTGTGTCCTCTGTTTAGGGTCTCACAAGACTACAGTCAAGGTGTCTACTGGATTGTGTTCTCATCTGAAGGCTTAACTAGGGAAGGAATCACTTGTAAACTCCCTTAGGCAGAATCCATTTTTCTGTGACTATAGGAGTCATGCTTGCTTGTTTAAGTTCAGGCAGAGAGAGAGGAGAACAGAGAGAAACCTTAATGACGTAGGCACTATACCTTCTGTAACCCATATACATGACATTACCTTCGCTGCACTCCACGCCACAGGTCCCGCCCACACTCAGGGGGTGGAGAACACACAAGGGCATGAACATCAGGAGGCAGGGATAATGAGAACCACTTAAGGTCTGTCAAGTCTGTCCATCTCTCTGCCCCATAAAGATTATGGAAATTATCCCCACGGACCTTTCAAAAGCAGGAAAAACCCAAATGTTCACCAATGAAGAAATAGATAAACAAAATGTGGCATACACATACAGTAGAATATTATTCAGCTTTGAAAGGAAAGGAAATTATGATTCATGCTACCATGTGGATGGACCTTAAAGACATTATGCTAAATGAAACAAGTCAGACACAAAAGGACAAATACTGTAGGCTTCCTAGAGGAGTCAAATTCATCAAGACAGAAAGTAGGATAGTTGCTTCCAGGAACTGGAAGAGGGAAGGAATTGGGAGTTGTATTAATCAGGTTTTCCAGAGAAATGAAACCAGTAGAATTTGTATATGTAGAGGAAGAGATTTATTATAAGAAACTGACTTATATAATTATGGAGGTTGACAAGTCCAAATCTCTAGGCTTAAGGTGTAGGAGAGTCAATGGTGCAGTTCTGGTCCAAAGGTTGTCTGCTGGAGAATTTTTTTTTTTGGAGGAAATCAGTCTTTTTGTCTACACAGGTCTTCAACTGATTGGACGAGGCCCACTCCCATTGTGGAGAGAAATCTGCCTTACTCTACTGATTAAGATGTGAATCTCATACGAAAACCCCCTTGCAGAAACACTGGAAGAATGTTTCACCAAACATCCAGGCCCGCTGTGAGCCACTCAAGATGACACATAAAATCAACCATCACAGTAGTCACAGGGGTTATTGTTTAATGGATACAGAGTTTCAGTTGAAGAAGATGAAAAAGTTATGGAAATGGATAGTGGTGCCAGTTGCACAACAAGGTGAATGTGCTTAATGCCACTAAACTGTGCACTTAAAAATGGCTAAAATGGTAAAAAAAATAATTTATGTTACATAAGTTTTACTACAATAAAAAAAAAAAAAAAAGAGGAACCTACTTGTTTCTAACAGGCTTGAAAAGGGAAAGCAAAAAAATGGCCACACTGAGGGGCTAAATCACCCAGAAGACAGTGACAGGTCTCATTTGACATTCTCCATGCTGTGGCTCCTCCATGTGAACTTCTGGTTGGAAGGATGTCAGGAAAAGATTTGAGGATGACGCTGGTGTGGCTGTGCTTTACTCCACACTATGTTTAACGTCTCCTACAAACTGAGTATCCTCTGCCTTGGTGATCTGAAAAGTCTGTCTCTGAATCCTTTGAGAGAGAGTCATATTGCATTTATAATAGCAGCAAGAAGAAGTCACCTATGTCTTTTATCATCTGGTATAATTGAAAGACCAGGGAGCTGAGTTCTTGTCTAGCATCAGATAGAAAAGAGATATTCAGTAAACCACTTAAATCTTGGTGGAAGGGGACTTTAGTTCCACTTTCTCAAAATAAAAGAACTGAGATAGATTTTCCTTAAATGTCTTTGTAGTTTAAAAATCCAGTTGGTGATGTTGTCCTAGTTAAGAATCTCAAGCGTTAACTGTCAGGAGAAATTAGTTTGCAGACTATTGCACAATATCTGGTATGCTAGGGTGGTAGAAAAGAATGGGAATCTCTTAATAGAAGGAGCTTACTTTTAAAGGGCATATAATTTAGTTGGCGAGATGGAAAAATGTTGATGGAAAAATGTTAATTGAATTGAACATCAATGCAGTGCACTGTTAGAGTATACAAAATTAAAAAAAATGATGATGGCAATCCAACTTATAGATTTTGAGAGGATTTTTTAAAGAAAAAAAGGAATTGTTTTTGAAGGGAGTGCAGAATTTGTAGAGCACGCCGCCCCTCCCCCTCCCCCTCCCCAGGCCCTGGACTCCTCCGTGAGCTTCCTGTGAGTGTTGACCCCAAGGACAATGGGTGATCATGCTTTCCTGGGCCTCGTGGGTGAAGGGTGGAGGTGAAGAGCAGAAATCTGAGACATCTAGCTGCATCTTGGGACTTCCCTAAAGAATATAGCTCTTTCTTTCTGATCCTGTGTTTCTTTGGGTATTTTAACTGTAAACTCACACATATCCACCGGAGACACAGGACAACCCATAAAAGGTTACTAGGATGTGATGAGCTCACAAGAAACATGTGTCATGCCCATTTCATGAGTGAGTGTACCTGTATGTCTCGTCGTAATCCACTAGAATACTGATGGCATCCAAAATCGCTGTGTCACTGTGGAAAATGATACGGTGTCCTCTTCCCTGTGGTAGCATTTTAGTATCTATTAATTCATCATTCAAATAATTTCCTGAGATTCTATTTATGGGAAAGTCACCATGGTGAATGCTGTAATGTTTCTAGTCTTTCTTCCTCACAATCAAGGGAGGTGAGATGGGGCTTGAGTGATAAAAGTAAGTAACATTGATTCATTACAAGTTGATTTGACTAGAGTGTATTTGCTATGTGCTGAGCTTTCTTCTGTGAACTGTCATAGAATAAACCTTTAAGTGATAGATAAACTTTCTTCAGTTTGGTCTCAGATACTCTGCACAGGAAAAGAGAATAAAAAAAATTTAGCCTGTCAGTATTGGTGATTTTTCCTAATAGTTTCCTAGATATTTTATTTATTTATATTTTTCTCCAATCTTCTTTTATGTATCCCCTTCCTTTTAGTTTTCCCTGTTGTAGTTTGAAACAAATATCAGATATCATGTGATTTTGCCCATAACTACTATAGAAGATACCTTTAAAAATAAGGATTTTTTTAAAAGTATAAACAGCAATGAGACATTTCTTATCTGGTTAGGAGGTTGTGAGAGACAAATAGGTGAGAATTCTACCAATGCATATGTAAAGGATCTTTACTGGGATCCCACCGAAGAGTCTTCGTGCCTCAAGTCAATCATGTATAAAACATATTCTTTGATGGGCAATTCAGCTGTGCTGAGTATTACTACTATTGCTGATGAAAAAAGTCCAAATTAAAAAGGAAAATGTGAGACTTATGAAAGACACAGTATAGAGCTAGTCCGCTACAGTGAAATAAACAAATATGGATATGGACTCAAATAATCTGGGCTAAATGCACACTCTTCCACAAATTTAGCGTGACTTACACTTTTGAATTTCAATTTCCTTATCTGAAGCCTAGGTACAAATTCCTCTCCTCTAATGCTTATGGAAAATACAGTTTTCCCTTTCATAAATTACTTAGTGAAATATCCTGAAACGCTATCCAAATCACCACTTTCCTCCCTCCTGCAATAGACATAACTCAAGAATTTGCGTCAGCCAACTTCCCAGTATGAAGCAAAGCCTCTCCTTCCTCCTACCAATGATTGGGTCATTCTGTTGGACAGCAGGAGCTATTTAAACACTCCAGCAGGAACTCACGCATTTTTACTTTGTAGAAGTCCTTGACCGCTTCACTCGCTCATTCTTGGAATAGATTTGGTAATGACTTTTGAAGACCTCAAGAGCAAGACCATGAAGGATCAACCTGATCAGAAGCCAAATGGAGAAAAAGCTAAAGGTACCAGGGGTGGATAAATGTGTACAAGGGCAGGATTAGCTTAAAAATGTAAACTAATTGGATACAGGATTAGAGGACTAAAACATCCAAGTATAGGAAGACATTAAAGAGCTAATCACATTTACTTAAAAGGAAAACAAGTCAGATATGATGGTGATAACAGAGGTGATGTGATGAATAAACGAACTTGATCTGAATGAGGATGTTGTGGAGAATGATGACTAACTTCTACTGAACGCTGGCAACAGGCTTGCTCTATGATATTCATTTTACATGCATTACATCTCTAAATCTTCACACCTTGAGATTAGGGCTACTGTTACCTCCCTTTCATAGAGGACTGTCTGGGGATCATGAGGATTAACTAAATTATTCAGTTTTATGCAGCTAGTAAGTTGCAGAGCGAGGACTGCTCTCTTAGAATATGGAATAAATATTGACCAGAGGGAAATGTTGATTGAAAGATGTGCTCAGATATTTTCCCCTAAGGCAAGGATTGGGCAATTATTTGCAAGACACAAAACTATCTTCAACTTCTTTTCTGCCAACTTGCCACACACATTCTAGAAGCTTAGTAACTTTCCAATCAGAGGATGAACCATATTCCTTCCTGTCAAAAATTTCTATTTTGTTTGTATCATCTGTTGAGTCCAATAGAAGTGCGTTTGATACATGAGAGCTCTGTGACTATATTTGAGCTTTGATTGATTTGGATCATGACACACTCACACCGGAACTTTTGTGAGTGTGATGTTCCAAATCATGTAGCTACTGATTGGATTCAAGACCTATGTTTGGAGCTTAACATCTGTGTGATCTCAGGCAAGTCACTCAATGTTCAGTTTCCTTATTTGCACATAAAGGATAACATTAGCAGTGCCTTACTTGCTTATCTTACAAGGTGAGGAGTCCAAATCCATTACATGAATGTTTTCCTCTGGAACCAGTAATATCTGTGCTTTTTAAGTGGTGGGACACGTAATCAGATATCCATACATCTGTGAGCTACATTATTTATTCATTTTTGTAATAATGGGGAATTTGTCTCTTGTAACAAGAGGGCTACAGCCGGTATGAGTGTAGGACATGATGTTAATATGAATCAAATGAATACTGAGGTTTCATTCCTGTTTTTCCTTGGTCACTGACTCCAACTTCAAGGTAACTTTAGTGGAATAAAAATTGAACAGAACAAAACTGTGTCTTAGTTCTTTGAGGCTATCTCAGGCGATTAACTGACCAGAGGTTTTATTTGCTTGGTGTCTGACATCAATTTGTGGTACATTACTTATAACTGTGTGTGTTGCTGAACGCGAGTTCATGTGCCCTGTGCACAGTGAGGCCAAATAAACCGAAACATTGGAGTGTGGAGCACAGAAAGGTTTATTGCAGGGCTGAGCGAGGGGGACAGGTGGCTCACGCCCAAGAAAACCTGAACTCCTCTAAGGATTTCAGCAAAGCATATTTAAAGGCCAGGTGAGGGAGGGGGTGGCAGATACATGATCAGCTTGTGCACAATTCTCTGATTGGTTGATGCTGAGGGAACAGGGTGGTCAACATCAGCAATCCCAAGATGCCAGAAGGTCTGGGGGCCATGTGCTCACAATCTTCAAGTAGTTAATTTCTTCCCTTTGGTGGTGGTTTTTAGCATCTGAAAAACTCGGGAAATATGCATGAGATGCTATTTTCTGGGTCCTTCAGAGAGGAGCTACAGCAGAGGATATGGGGGAGGGGTCTGTCCCAGGAAGGCCCCCCAGGGTCCTGCTATGGTTGTGTGTCTGTGTTAAAAAACATCAGCCTCTCTGTCCTGTAGAGGAAGTTAATCCAACCAAGCTGGACTGAGGAGACTCATTGTGGGGAGAGAGGACAAAGCAGAAGCTTTAGAATCAGAAATTTAGAATCAAATATATGGTATGGAATCCTGGCTCCTGAATTTCGTCAGTTGTGTGACCACGGGTAAATTGCTTGACTTCTTTAACCATCCATATGTCTCATCTGTAAATGTGGGTAATGAATTACTTGCAGAGCCATTGGGAGGACTAGAGGCAACTACTGCAAAACGCCAGGTACAGACAGGGTCCAAAGAATTGTTTGATCGCTTGCCCCCATCATTTTTGTCTTTCTGATTCTATCCCTGTCACTCTAGGTATTCATTATCTTTCCTCTCGGAGGTGGCGCCCTGTGGCTTTGACTCTGGGGACCCTGTGCCTGGGGTTACTGGTGACCGTTATAATGCTGATAATACAACGTAAGTGCTGAAGCAGGGAAAAGACGGAGGAACAAATGAGAGCGTGTACACGTTTTATAAGCTTGTTGCATAGCAACTGTAAACAGTCCTGATTTCGATACATTGTAGGCAAACTGTTTTTAGAGTGAGTGGAAGATGAATGGGTGTATTTTGCTCTTCCCTCAGAGAGATTGAGACGTGCATGGGGTGAAGATTATGAATAGTAGGTTTTTGTTTGGTTTTGTTTTCATAACTTCCAGGAGAGAGCCTGTTTGCCTTCCAGAATAATGAGGAAGAAAATAATTTGAAGTTACTAGTCCCTAAGATCATCTGAGGGACCCCAAAGTAAAAGAAACTTCATTTAATGTTGAGTGTTAATAGAGATGATTAAGTCCCAATTTAAAGTTAAGAAGCCAGAAGCGCAGCCTTCATAAATAAAAGAAAACATTCTTTAAACTTATAATATGGCCAATTTAGGAAGGAGGAGATGTTAAGAGGATAAGAAATGGAAAGAAAATGGTGCCAGTCATCCATCTAACCCACCTATGTATTTAGGTGGTAGATCTGAGTTATGTAGGCTTCTAGAGTCCAGGTTATTAAGGTCTTTGATTTGTTTCTCAATTTAGGGTCGCAAACTACATACTTTTTTCAATCTATGAACACTTTCAATCTGTAAAGCCCTTTCTAATGATTGGGAGGAGAGCCCTTGACTCAGTGGTGGTGATTTAGAAGACTCTTCTGAGGCTCTGACCCCTTTGCAACAGGGTCAAATCTGGCTTTCATGTCAGGGGATCTACTATGCACTGAACCATTAAACTTCCAGAACCGAGACACTGGACCCTTACCATTTGTTGCCTGCTTGATTTCACAACCTTCCTTCCATGTCCACACTTCCTAAAAATAAATCCAAAAATAACAAACTAAAACTCAAAAAATGTTTTCAGACTCTTGTGACACAGTAGCTTAAAATATTCCGGTGGGAGGGTTTCTCAAAAATGGGGTAAGTGTCACAGTTTTTGAGTAAAATTAGGAAGTCTGGAAGTATAGAGAGATGAAAGCAGAATTAAGGCACAAATAAGGTAAATCATTAGTGACAACGCCTACGAATAGTCACTGAGTCTGGCTGGGGTCTCCCTTAGATTGTCTGTATTGTATTTACGCTACTGGATATAAAATTTTTCTTGTGACTCCTTTTAACTTGTGTGTGACCATCAATAGCAAGGAAAATCCTTTTTTCCCCTAAATCACAAGTATCTGTGATTGTTTCCAATGTTAAAAAAATATTTCAGGAATATCAAAGAACTTCCAAATCCTTAATTTCTAAGCCAATTTGGGTCATTTTGCAGTAGTTTATTGCCAAAGCAGATGGTTTGATTTGATTCTTTGATTTCCTCAAACTCCAGTGGAGGCACTTTTGTTGGGGATTGGAAATGGAGTCTTAATTCAGTTATGGCTTAGTATCCCAGGTGTCTGATCTCCTAAAGCAACAGCAAGCAAACCTTACTCACCAGGAAGATATCCTGGAGGGACAGATTTCAGCCCAGCGCCAGGCAGAAAAATTCTCCGAGGAGTCACAGAAGGAGCTCAGAGAAATGGTAGAAATCCTTGCCCATAAGCTGGATGAAAAATCCAAGAAACTAACGGAACTTCAACAACGGAAAATGAATCTCCAAGAAGCTCTAAAACAGGCAGCAAACTTTTCAGGTATGAGGGAGGGAGGGGTAGAGAGAGGTGGTGGAAGCTTCTTGGTAAATCTTAACCTTTTTTTGGAAATGTCTCTAAACACAAAATTGGCAGAATCATACATGTACCATTGTCCATTCATCATATTTTACACTGAAATCCTTTTTTCGTCATCCTCACCCTACCCTATGCCAAATTCTTGAGATAATCTGATTCAATTAACCGCACGTATTGGTGGATTTAAATGTTCCTTCCTCACAAGAGCCTCCTCTTTTTAATATTCTAGCTTTGAGATTTTTTTTCTGGAAGAACCCTCCCATCCTTACCCTTTGCACAGATTCTCATCTTTTTCCATTCCAGTGTGTCTTAATCATTGATTTCTTTTCCTAAGGGGTCTCCCGTGTTCCAGGGACCCCTTTCCTCTTCATTGGCTTTATTCTGTGGCACTGTTTCTTAAAGCGTACTGCATCAATTTAACTTGAATGAATAAAAGTAGGCTAAGCTTGTAAGTGTTGAGTAGATGCTTCAAATCAGACGAAAATCTGAGGGGCCCAGGAAGTTAGTGTCTATGAGTTGATTTTAGGTGATGAAATGAACTCAGACTCTAGGAGGCAGGTAGAAATCGTCACAGCTGTAACAAGTAAACGATGATGTGAACTCTGATATTATTACAGAAGTAATTTGTATTATTTAGTTCTCTACAGTCCATAATTACAGCAGATATGTGCTTTCAGTCATGGGGAGAGTTAAATGTATGAGATGGAGTTACGTTCAAAGGTACAGGTACATTGCAAGAGCGCCGTATTCTTGGCATTGGAACTGACCGCCAATCATAAACAGAGATTTCTCCAGCTTCCTGCTTGCACAATTCACTTGATCTCAACCATGTGGTTTCTTTAAATAAAGATTATATAATAATCGTTTCTAGATAGCCACCTTTTATTTACTAGGTGAAAAAATTGAAACCCAGATAAGTTAAATGGTAATAAAGCAATAAATAGTTTTGTATAGTTTTGCCTTTATAAATCCCTCTAATGGGTACAAGGTTATTTAAATTTCCAAAGTTAGCTGAAATTTTTAGGCAAATTAATTTTTAGCAAGCGTCAACTATGTATTGAATCTCTTGAAGGCAAGAGCTACTGAGGAAATAAAATAATACATCGCCTCAAAGAAGGCTTAAAAGAAGGAGGCTAACATATCAAGGCTAGGAGTGTTTATATAAGCAGACATAGGTACATACCAGCCATTGGCTTATTTCACAGGTGCGGCTGTAAAATGATTTTGTTTTTATCAGGCACATGGGATTAAATCTACATCATGGCTGTTTCAGAACCATCTCCCAGAGATGCCAAGTATGAACAACTAATCAAAAATAATAGGCAATATGTCTTGCTGGCAGATATGCCAAGTAACGTGTTCCATTCCTGGACAGTGTCAGATCAAGGCTAGTTAGTAGAGATGCCAAAAAAAAGTACCCCCTTTTATCAAGCATTTTCTCAAAAATCATTAATAATAAAATATCATATGAAAACATATGCCAGTTTTCTCAACTTTGAGACGAGTTTTATCTTTCTCTCTAACTAGTCCGTGGTCCTCAGTGTAAACATAAAGAAGGAGAGATGCTGAGAAATCACCATACATGGTTTGCTTGAGGTCGTCCAGCTGGAAAGATGCGAGATCTTCACAGTAACAGGCTTGACATTTGAACACTGGAATTAGTGGTGGTTCTCAACATTCCACGTACAAAATTATCATCCACGTAGCTTGTTAAAAGTGGCGAGTTCCACATTTACCCTCAAACCCTGTATCAGAATGTCTTGAGGGGCACCGAGAAATATTTCCTCAATTAATTCAAACTCCATCAGGAGTTTGAGAGGTAGAGTGATACAGTGATTAAACACACAGATGCTCCAGTTAGACTGCCCGTGTTCAAATTCCCATTTTCTCCATTTTTGAAATGAAGAAAATGAATGAAGCCTATCTCCTACAGACTATTGTTGTGAGGATTAAATAAGCTAATACACAAAAATTACTGTTAACCATTTTGGGCACGTAGCGGTTTTTGTGCTTGGTTACATTAAAAAAAAAAATTAAAAGAAACAGAGGTGGTCTGAATACCACATTTTGAGATTTGTCTTTTTTGCTTTTTATGGCTTGGAAAAACTGCACAGACTTTTCTTTCCTTATACATTCTTAACCAATACATTCTTTCCTTTGACGTAATAGGACGGCACTTGGCAAATGAAGAAGTAAGAAGCTTGTGTTCATTGCTTTCAAGCTGGCCTCGTGTATGCCTTTCCTCATTTACTTTCTCCTTTCAGAGTTCAGTGCCCTTCTACTCTGTCCTCTCTGATAAACCCATTCTTAGGAAATTATCTAATGCCTTTATGCCACAATGAAAATTGAAATTAAAACATTGCCTTTCTCAAGGATTTGGATTTTTCATTTTTGGTCGCAGCATAGAACCAAAGAGCTTTGTTCCCCACAAAAGAGATTCCACGTGCTAGTAACACACGGAAGACATGACGATGAGAGCGAGGAGGAGGAGGACGATTTCGGGGCTGTTTAAAATACCTGTAAACACACAGACTTTGCCATATTTTGCCTATCGACTAAGCCCTGAGTTGAGATTTTTGGGCTCCCCGAGAATTTTTCTGCTGAAAACGTCTCCCTATTCTCTGAAATCCTATTGAAATTGAGGTGCTCTCTTTGCATCAATATACTGTTCTCCCTAGAACAGCTCTGTCCAAAAGAAATACAGTGTGTGTTTCACATGCACCATTAAATTTTCTAGTAACTACATTAAAAAATGAAAAAGAAACATGAAATTATGTTTAGTGACGTATTTTCTTTAACCCAATATCTTGAAACATTATTTCAACACTAATCAATATAAATGTTATTAATGGCATATTTTATATTCTTTTTTCATACTAAGTTTTCAAAATCAGGTGTGTATTTTACACTTAATAGCACATCTTAATGGAGACTAGCCACAATTTAAGTACTCAAGAGTCACACATGGGTACATGTCCAGAATCAGGAGACACAGTATTTAAGCCTAAATCCATCATTTAAAGATCTGAAGTTCTGAAATATATAAGCATATCTTTGGTAGCAGAATAGCTATTAAATATTACCCCCCAACTCTCACTTCCATAATTCCAAATATAACTTAAAAAAAATAGATCGGATTCTAAAATTGTATCCCAGCTCAAGCCCTGCTTTTTAACAGCTTTGCTTTTTCATTTAGTTTTCTAAAATCAGAATGCTTCATTTGTTTTTTCTTCAAAAAAAAAAAAGTGTTTTTTTTGGGTCTAATGCTAATTAAGAGGTGGTGTGCAGGTGAGCGTCCTGAGAGATGGACTGATTTAAGAATTGTAGAAATATTTTTACTCCGGCATAACTCACTGATTAGGTATACTACACTTCGTAGGTCCTTGTCCCCAGCACTGGCTCTGGCACGAAGAAAACTGTTACCGATTTTCCTCTGGCCCATTTAATTGGGAAAAAAGTCAGGAGAACTGCTTGTCTTTGGATGCCCGGTTGCTGAAGATTAATAACACAGGTGATCTGGTGAGTTTTTATGGATGTGTGTTGGGCTGGAATATTGGCTGACAGGGAAATAAATCAGGTTTAGGCCCTAGGTGAAGGAGCACTTCTTTGAGAATCAGAATACGTACCTGGTTTCAGGCCTAGTCTGGCCACTGGTTACAGCATGACCTTGGATGGAGAAGCTATGGGCTATCTCTAGGCTCCAGTGGACATTTCTATAAAAACCATCAAGAGAATGTCAAAGATCTCTTCAGGTCCTTCCGTTTTGTGAATCTAATCTAGAAAGTCCACGTCGACGCTGTCATCAACTCAGAAACGTTACTCCCTACAGGAATTCATCCAGCAAGCAACCGCCCATTCCAGTTTCCCGTTCTGGATAGGGCTGTCACTGAGGAAACCCAGCAACTCGTGGTTCTGGGAGGACGGCTCTCCTCTGATGCCCCACTTGTAAGTTTCCTATTCTCTGTTGAACCCACGAGTGAAGTCGCTGCCGCATTCCACACACTGTCCTCTTCCTGTTGGAGAGAAGCTCAGGGAATTTCTGAGTCTCCTTCTCCAGTTCTCTCACACAGGGACTTGCCCATTTACCCATCCAGGCCTTCTGAGTTCTCCTGCTCACTTTTATTACTAATTAGAAGCTTTAAGACAAGGCTAAGTGCCTGACACAAGGTGGAAGGAAATCTAATTTTTTTTTTTTTCTCCTCGCCTGCAGGTTTAGAATCCAGGGAGCTTTTTCCCAGATGTATCCTTCAGGCACCTGTGCATATATACAAAGGGGAACTGTTTTTGCTGAAAACTGCATATTAACTGCATTCAGCATATGTCAGAAGAAGGCGAATCTATTGAGAGCACAGTGAGTTTGAAGGCTCTGGAAGAAAAGGAGAAGAAGAACTTTGAATTTCCTTCTGGAATTTAAGCTACACTTCGTCACTTAAGTGCAAACCAGGGGAGCCCTGAGAACTGTTGTTACTAGCTGAGGAACTGCTTAGCAGAGACTGGGGATCCGGCTGCTTGACACCTTGATGTAAAAAGTTTTCTTTCTATTTCTTTCTATGTTAGTTCACGTATCTCGTCCCGAGGCTCCCTGCCAGCCTACACTGAAGTCCATTTTCATGTTTCTGTTGTTGTTTCTAAGAACTTGTTGCTTCACTCAAGGTCACAAAAATTTTCTCCTATGTTTTCCCCTAGACATTTTGTAGTTTCAGATTTTATAGAGAAATCTATAATTTATTTTGGGTTATTTTGTAAGTCATGTATGGGTGTATGGAAGTTTTTATTTTTTATTTTTTCTGCCTATGGACGTTTAATTGTTTCCACAACATTTACTGAAAAGTCTATTCTTTTTTCACTACATTGTCTTTGCACTTTCGTCAACAATTGTCCATACATGGGTGGTTCCGTCTCTGGACCCTCTATTCAGTTTTCCTTTGATCTATTCGTGTATATGTGTTGTTAAAACACCATCATGCTATTTTTGGGTTCTGTCGTTTTATAATAGATCTTGAAATCACATAGTGGTAGTTCTTCAATGTTGTTCTTTTTCAGAGTTATTTTACTTAATCTATGTCTTTGTATTTCCATCTTGATTTTTGAATTTGCTTGTCAATTTCTAAAAAAAAAACCTTTTGAAACTTTGAATGTGATTGCACTGAATCTATAGATAAACTGGGGGAAAACTGAATTCCTAAAAATACCGATTTGTTCAACTTACGAACAAGGTATACATCTCCATTACTTTGATGTTTCTTATTTTCTTTAAACAATGTTTCATAATTTTCACTGCAGAGATGTTTCACATGTTTTGTTAGATTATCATCATATATTTCATATTTTCATGCTACTGTAGACAAATGTAAACATTTGTAATTTTTATTTCCAAAGTCATTTGCTAGTTTATACAATTATAATAAATTTTTTTATATCAACCTTACATCCTGAAACCTTGATAAACTCACTTATTTCTTCTAGTAATTTTTATTTTGTGTGTGTGTGGATTTCACTGGACTTTCTACATACTTAACCGTGTCGTCTACAAATAAAATTTTTTTTCCTTCCTGGACGTTTAAATTTCTTTTCCTTGCCTGACTTCATAGACTAGAACCTCCAGTACAACGTTGAATAAAAGTGGTGCAGGTGCATATCCTTACTTTGTTCTTGCTGGGAAATAAGCCATTCAGTGTTACACCATCAAGTATGGTGTAAACTGTATCTTTTTCATGGACGATCTTTATCAGTGTGAGAAATTCCCCTTTTATTCCTAGAATACTGAGAGGTCTTATCAGGAACAGGTATTGATTTGTCTAAAAGTTTCTATACCTATTGAGATGGTCATTTAGTTTTTCTCTTTTTGTGTGTTTTTAACATGGTGAATTACATTGAATAATTACAGAAGGCTAAGCCAACTTTGGGTTCTTGGGACGTATTATCATTTAATATATGATTAAATCCAGTGCACTTAGACCTGCTAAATTTAGCTTAGGGTTTTTGCAACTATGTTTAGGAAGGATACTGGGAGGCAGTTTGCTATTCATGTAATAGCTTTCTCTGGGTTAGTTTTCAGAGCAGTATTCCTTTATGGCAACCTTCTGGGCAACCTTCTGGAAGATTTTGGGTAGAACTGGTACTGTTTGTTCATTAAATGTTTGAAACAATTTGCCACTGATGTCGTCAGGGCATGGGATTTTTCTTTGTTTTACAAGATTTTTAATGATTTTTACTGTTAAAGAGTCAGTGTCTTAACAGATGCAGTGCCAGTCAGATGACTTATTCTTGAATGAGATTTGGTAGTTGGTGTCTTTTGAGGAATTTGTCCATTTCATCTACGTTGTTTAACTTTTTTGCCCTAACATTTTTCTTCATATTTTCTTATTCTCTTAATATCTCCGGAGTCTGTAGTGATGCTGTTTCTCTCATTCCTGACGTTGTTACTTGGTGTCTTCTCCTTTTTTAAAAAAATCAGTTTGGCTATAAGTTTAAAAGAACAATTTCATTTTTCTTCTGAGGAAGGTTTTTGCTTCATTGAATGCACTTTTTTTTGTAAAAAGTCAAGTCTATTACTTTTTTATTTTCTGTTATTAATCTCCCTTGCAATTGATACTGTTTCTTTCCTCTACTTATGTTTTAATTTGCTCTTTTTTTCTAGTTTCTATAGATAGAAGCTAGTTTGTTGAGTTTTTTTTTTTCAAATATAGCCATATAGTGCTATGAATTTCCCTTTAAGCACTTCTTTAGTGATTTGGAACGAATTCTAATATGCTGTGTTTTTTTATTCACTCAGTTCAAAACACTTTCTAATTTTCTTTTTAATTTCGTTTTTTGATCCATTGGTTATTGAGAAGTGTGTTATTTGGTTTCCAAATCTTTGGGGATTTCCCAGAGATCACTATGCTATAGGTTTCCAATTTAATTCCACTGTGGGTAGAAAACACACTTTTATGACTTGAGTCTCTTAAATTTATTGAGACCCGTTGGTGATATTTTTATTTTTCTGAAGGACTTCCTTTATCATTTTCTGCAGTGAAGAGCTGCTTGTAAGGAAATTTCTCTGCTTTTGCATCTAGTTTGGAAATTTTAAGTTACTGAGCTATTAATCTGTTTTTTCCCCTCCTCGCCAGAATATCCCCCCCACCCCCAAACACACACACACACAACACACACTGCTCAGGGACTCCAACTGCATGTATACTGGGCTGCCAGAAGTTACCCCACAGCGCCTTAACGCTTCTTCCTTTCCTGTTTTCTTCCATTCTTACCTCCCTCCCTTTCCTGGTCCCTTCCTTTTCTTTTAAAATGATCTTGTCTGAGTGTTTCATTTTTGATAGTTCCCGTTGTTATATCGCCAAGTCCATTCATCTCTTCCACCGAGTGTCTGCCATTAATATCATATGGTATATGTTTCATCTCACACTTTGTGGTTCTCACCTCTAGGAGTATGCCTAAAAAAACACTTCCATGTCTCCATGGAGCTTTTTACACAGATGAAAATATGAAGAAGGTAGTAACTGTGTTAGTGTCTCTGCCTCCTGATTCTATTGTCTGAGTTGTTTTCTGTGATTTTATTTCTGATTAGAGTAGAGTTGAGCCTTGAGCAAGGCGGGGGTTAGGGGCACAAGCCCCCCAGGCAGGCGAACATCCGTGTATAACTTTCTATCAGCCCTCTGTATCCTTGGCTCCAACCATGGATGGCGTGGTACTATAGTACAGATATAGTGGAAAAAATCCGTGTATGAGTGGATTTAGGCATTTCAAACTCATGCTGTTCAGGGATCTACTGTATAATTGACTGACGATATTATATTAAGTCAATGCTAGATAATTTATGTTCCTATAAATATTCCAGAGTTTGATTGTGAGAGATATTTAAGTTACAAGGAAACCACGTGATGTTCCTGGGTATTGCATTTATGATTATCCGGCAGTACCAAAGAAGTTCTCAGTCTGGGGTTAGCTAGTCTCCATTATGAAGGAAATATTTTCTGAGTATTCTGCCCAAAATACTCCATAATAAACGATGATTTTTTTCCCCCAGTCTTGCTGTTGGGAAAAGGCACTGTTCCCTGCCGTGTGATCTTGGGTGGTACTTCCTGTATTCATTTTTGGTGGCTCTGTCTCCAGTCCCTCTGGTGATGACCCCACGCACACGCTCTGATCTGTAGCTGGTCCTCTGCGGATCTCTGGCTTCTCTCTCTGTGAAGCTCTCCTCCCTCTTGTCCTTTCCTCTGAGCTCTTGCTGCCTTTGTCTTTCTCATTTCGGGAGTTTCCCACTTACGTCCTCAGTTCCCCTTATGCATGTGTGGCCCGTGAACTCTGTAAACACGGCGAGCTGGGGCAACCATGGCGCTCACCTTGTCTGTTTCCATCTCTTGGGCATCCTTGTCCTCTGTTGTTTGTTACCCAGTGTTTTGAAAACTGCTTTATGTATATCGTCTGTTTCTGTTTGTTGGTTTGTATCAGGTAGGAAGGTAAACCCAGTCCTTGCTCCTCCCTCCTGGCTTTAAGCAAACGTCCAAGAGAAGGATTCTGTAATTAGGTACTTTAGTTTCTCTTTCTGTTGGAGCTCCTGATTCCTCAGAACAGAAACACGCTGAGCTGAAAGGATGCCTGGGGGGGAAAAAATTCTAGTCAAGACTGGAAGATGTATTTCTTGCCTCTGTGTCTGGTACAGAAATTTCAAAGTTGATGACAAAGCTATCTTCCTTCGCCAAGCTGCCAGTGGCTCTGAGTCATTCATTGCTCAGTCACTTTTACTATTTCTGACTCCAGTTCGTCCAGACATTGGCAACTTCTGTTCCTAAACCTTAGATTTGGAGGCAATTGCCGCAATCTGATCTATCCTGGGGACTATCTCTCTGTTTATATACTGCTTCTGGATCCCAAACAAGTAAATATTCTTATGCTTGTTATTGTGTCCATGAGGGCTACCACCACAGCCTCGGCCAGGAGCTTATTTATGTGCCCCCTGAAAGCTAAGACTGGGTTTTACATTTTGAAAGCGTTATTAAAACAAACATGCAGCAAAGACTGTAAGTGATCCCCAGAGTCTAAAATATTTATTCTCTCATCCTTGGCTGAAAAAGTCTGTTAGCCCCTGATGTAAATAACTTACTGTGTGAGGCGTGTTCATTTCTCTGAATTGGAACTTAGTTCAAATCCCAGTATCTTCTTATCTCTGTGGTCTGAGGAAACTTACTTAACATCTTATTAGCTTGCTTCCTTTAACTGAACGTTAGAAGAACACTAGTAACTCAGAGACCCTCCTGTCATATCTAGTAGCTCATGGACACTTCAGAATTTAATGGAATAATATTTATATAATAATTCACGTAGCGCCTAGGATTTGGTAAGAGTTCAGAAATGTTAGCTATACTGTTAGCTCATTTTTTCCCTGTCTTTATAGGGTCCTACAAGGGTTTCTGTTTTTGATAGGAGGTTCTTAATCCCTTACAGCAAATTGACCAAATAACTTAAAGGTCTTCTTAACTTAGGTTTAATTGGGTTTGTAAGCATTGCTTAGCATTCTTGTTTATTGTTGTTGAAATACTGTATTGAGGAATGTTCCCTGACTTGGCACTTGTTTCCTGAATCATAAAATTATTGTTTAGCATTACTTCCATTTCCTCTTTGTAGAGATTTTCTGAGTTTATTAGGGCCTGCAGGACATCTGGGTCAGCAAGGGAATAGATGATGTCGACTGAAGTAAATGCGCAGCCTAAAAGTTGAGAGTTAGGTTTTATTTGGCGGGAGGGCGCGAGTCAGGATGACAGCCTCTCAGATGGCTCTGAGGGACTGCTCCGCAGAGGTAGGGGAGGAGCTAGGATATATAGGAGCTTTACAGCAAAGACCAGGTAGTTGGAACAATAAAAGGTTACTTGTTATCTAAAGAAAAACAGGCATCTCAAGATAAGAATTTAGTGCTTTTCTGTATATGGGAGAAAGCAAACATTTGGGCTCACTGAATTCATTCCTTTGGCAAGCACCTAGCTATCTAGGGCCAGTATCTTGTCCTTTCTTATTCTGAGTCCCCTTCAAGTGCCCCGTTGTGAGTGGCTGCAGAGGCTGGTCTGTGGGCTGGTCTTCACTGGGGGGTGGTGGCAGCCGCTGATGACTGGATGGCTTCAGCATTCTTTGTTTACTGATATGGTTTGCAGTATTTTTCTTTCACAATGGTATTTAAGTGAATATTATTTCAAATATTGAATTACCTTAGAGTATTTTGCAGACTTAGACTGTGCTGGTTTGGAAATAGGAGTAGAATGTATATGCTTTCTGAATCTATTGTTTGAGTTTTTAAATCTTAACAAGTAAAATGAACAAATTTTTAAAAATCTCATCTTTATGTCTTATTGGCTCCAAATGTATCTTCTCTGCAGCTACATTTACTTCCAAAATCCTCTCCACCTCTCCCTCTCCACAATCAGTCACCTTCAGCCTGGTGACGTGTGAGGTACTATCCTGTAAAAGATGCCGTGGACCAGACAATTGATGGGCCACCCATTTCCTGGGGGTAAATCTTAAAATGAGAGAGAAGTATGTGGTTCTGCACATTTGTACAGTTGGGAACCTCAGCATTCTTAGTAGGGCTGTTAGCCATTTGACTTGTACCTGGACCATAAGAAAATCTCAGTGGCTTTGAAAATGATTAAATTGGCCTTTGGTAGAAGCCATTTAAACTTAATGGTCCATGTTCTACTGCAGTGAGCAGTCACAGGCCTCAGCTCTGTTTTGGTTCTTTTACTCCATTAAGAGCACAGCTAGGTGGGGCGCTCAGTGGGAGAGCACGTGCTTAGCAGGCACAAGGCCCTGGGTTCAATCTCCAGCACTTCCGTTACAAAATAAATGAACAAACCCAATTATCTCCCCCTGAGAAAACAAAACAAAAATACTAAAAAAAATAAAATAAAATAAAAGCACAGCTGACAGATAATTTATAATTCCACTCTTACAGAATAAGCAATCCAGTAGTAATATAAATAATTCAAGTTTAGTAAAGCATCCTACATGCCTGCCAGCAGGAATCTACCTAAATACATTCATAAACATCAAATCATCTGTGTTTGCTAAGTTCTTTTCTGGTATACGCTTATATAGTACTAAGTCTTTTACTTAATTGCAATAAATCCCAAATATTAAAAAAAATTAAATAAACAGCTTTTTATAAATATTATGCCCATCCTATTAAGCATTTGTGTTATGTATGGGAAATGATGTAGGGTGCATGACATATAACTTGAAAATACTTGTTCATATACATCAGTAACTTAAATATCAAAATACTATCAGGATATTTTCCCCAAGTTGTTCTAATTTACTGTGACAAGGAGATGTGGAGTTGAGATTTTTCTCACTCTTTTTTGGGTACATTCATTCATTCATCTAACAATGCTCTCTCAAATGCCTCCTTCCTTAGTGCTAACAGAGTAGACAGTAATGAATATATGGAGATTCTATTTTCAGGGTACTTACAGTCTACTGTGTTGGAAGAAAACAATTAAATTAAAGATAGCTACATATATACAATTTTATTTATTCTCTTAACACGTGAAGTGGTACTCTAGATGCTGGGAGTTTGTAATGAACAAGACAAGTTTCCTGCCCTCCAAGAACGGATCATACACTGGCAGATACTAAAAATTAAAAGTACAGTAAACATCAGCAGTAATTATTGAAGGAATCCGAGTCTGAGCACGACAAAGTAACCCCTCGAAACTACAATTTTTTAGGAATGAGGAAATATAGATAGCAGAGCAAAAGTCACGGTTTTATTATGAGTCAGGTCCAGCCTGCAGAAATTTTCAGTTTTGCTCATTAAGTGCTTAAAATAGATGAACTTCCTCTAACTTGCCTTGAAGTTTGCAGCACAAAGCAGCAGGTGGCACCATCACCTCATTCACTCCTGCCTGATTTTGCTAAATCTTTTTTTTTTTTTTTTTTTTTAAGTGAAGGCAAGTTTATTTAGGGAGATAGGTACTCCATAGACAAAATGTGGTCCAATCTCACTCAGAAGGGAGAGTAGCTTAGAAGATACACATTACACAGGCAGAATGCAGACGTCTCAAAAGTCGAGAGGGAGAGAAGACATGAGGTGTGGGAATGTTTCGTTTAAAGCAGATGCACACACCATAGACAGGGTGCAGGCCATCTCAGAGGGCAACAGAGAGAGCGACCACGAGGTGTGGGGTTAGTTTTTATGGGCTTGGTAATTTCATACGCTAACAAGTAGGAGGATTATTCCAACTATGTTGGGGAAGGGGTGGGGATTTCCAGGAATTGGGCCCCATCCACTTTTTGGCCTTTTATGATCAGCCTGGGAACTTTCATGGCAACTGTGGGTGTGTCATTTAGCATGCTAATGTACACAATGAGCGTATAATGAGGCTTGAGGTCTACTGGAAGTCAACTCTTCTGCCATCTTGGTTCTAACCAGTTCATCTTATCCTCAACGGCTGTGTCATTCCTTCAATGGTTGTGCCCTGCCCTCTTCCCTCCTGTCTCTTTCCACCCCCTCAGATTTTACTTCCATAATCTTATGGGGAGCAGAGGGGTGATGATCGATCTTCTGTAGCTGCTTCAGGGCTGAGTAGGAGCACTGACCCTGCCTGTCAGGGAAATCTCTGGAAGTCTGGTCTAGGGGTCCCAGGAGCAGGACAGCTTCTTGTTTCTACTCAGAGGGTGGCATAGACTGGAATCCTCGAATAGCCATCATCTTGATGTGGAACCTTCCAGAGAGAGTGATACTTAAGATGAGAACAGATTATCACGAAAAATCCCACCAAGCAAAGTTCTCCAGGCAAATCACATCAGCCAGGGTATAGGTGCAAAGTCCCTGAGACGGAAACAACTTGATGCGTTTGTGTGATCAAAAAGAAGAATCTTATGTGATATCATTTATATGTTGAATCTAAATATGGTCCACTGTGTGGTCAGGCCACTCAAGATGATTTTAGGATTACAAACAAATTTTACCATGTAAGTAAATTTGCTATTCTGGACTCCTGGATAATAACTATATATTTCATATTAACAGGTCTGTGTCAATTTTCCTTTAGTAAATATTGTATTCTGCATGGAAGTTGATTCACAGAGCTCCCAGTTACACTGACATCTGGTTTTGGGAACAAGTTGGAATGGTTTGGAATTGCCCATAGATTTTAAATAAACGTTATAAAGTCAAAGAAACAGAAGTTGAGTTATTTCAATTACCATTCTATGCAACTATTTGTAATTATTATCTGTACTTACACAAGTTTCAATTTGTAGAGACATTTGAAATCTTCTAAAATTGACCCTGAAGAAACAAAGACACGAACACTATTGCAATTTCTAGAATAACTGTGAAACAGGAATTTTCTAAATCTTTGCCACACATATTCTATGTATAAATCTTTTCCTTATTTTTATGTTAGTTGTTTCAATGGAAGAAACTTTTCAAAATCAAACAAAAAGTGGTTTTAAATCAATTGATGTGTCAGGGTACACGGTCTAGTCAACATGAACATGTGAAAAAGATTAATCTTGATGAAATTATTGACCAATTTGGAGAAGGTATGGGTCCAAAACAGAAATTGTAATATTGTTATTTATTACTGTGACACACTTTCATATAGGTATAAATTTCTTCTCCCTTTTCCAAAAACAGTATTAATATAATCAAAAAGATTTTTATCCATATAATTAAAAGTAGTTTGTACAATATTTATTTTAGTGTACATATTTATATGTACATTTTAATTTTTACTGGCATGATTTTATATATAAAATTCAATTAAAAATTCACTGCTTCCATTTGTTTTCTGATTATTATTATTATCATTCATTCCATTTCATGATTATTACTAAAAATCTGTCATTTAGAGAAGGAGGCAAAAAAAAGGAATAAATGAGCTGTTGAAAATATGCTAGGTGCACCACTGCTCAAGGTACTCAAGGATTAGTGAGGGAAACAGTTATAAGTACCCACTAGTAAGAAAATGACATATAAATATCATTTCTTCCTTGGAGAGACTGGAAAGTTTCAAACACAAATGCCATGTGAGAGTGATGTTTATATACGCTGTGTACACTTCCCCCCAGTCCAATGGAAGGGAAAGGGCTCAAGTTAGATGGACAGCAAGGTCATATGTGAAATGTGAGTGGTGTAACCAGCTGAAACCACTAGACCATGAACAGAACAGAAAAGGGAAGATGGACTGGGGAAAAAATGGTGAAGAACAGTTTCACTCTGAAGGATTTATCCATTATAAAGAGAGCCTTTGGCTTAATTAAAAAAATTTCAAGGACTCCATGAGAAGATTCCATGTCATTTGTAGTAAGCATGACTAACACTGGAAAGAATGTTGTGAATGACGCTGAGCCATTTTGGGGGTCTGCCCAGCCCAGGGCACACTTAAACAATTTAAGTAATTTATTTCGTCTTGATCCTGAGAATATAGTTAATGTTCAGTTGAGATTTAATTGCTTAATGGATGGATGGAGGGAAGGAGGGAAGCAGGAGACCCAAGTTAGCATTCACATCTGAGGTGGAATTTGAGGATTTTTTTGGTGAAATTTGTGAACGTAAATAGAGAAGTTATTTGAAATGCTGCTGTCTTCCAAAGACTTACAATTTCTTTCTCTACAAAGGTTCTTAAGGGAATGATTAGTTTGTCAATAATCTTGCCGCCTATTTAATTCATTTATTTCTACATATTCATATAATTTGTTCCCTTTATTCATTTATTTATATCAAATTTCCAAAAAGTCACATTGGACCTGTGCCTCAGGATCTCCTGTGTTTCCTTTTCCTGGTGTGACGCTCATTCTAGTAAACTTACCCAAATAGATACTTTTTGGGGAAGGATATTATTTTTGAGATTTCATTCTGGGAACAAACGCTACTGCTGACAACAGTTCAACATATGAAAAGGTAGACTTTGGTTTGATTCCTTGCTTCAAAATTTTTATTAGCTTCTTAAAACTGAGCAAGGGGGTCAAATTTCTCTGTGTCATTTTTGTCATTTGAAAATTAGGCCAATAATAGCCACCTCAAAGACGTGTTGGAAAACTGAGATTGTGTGAGAAAACACGTGCAGTGGACAATACTTAGTTCATAGCAGTTGTTGAACAAAAAGTTTACTTCTTTGTGTTCTTGACCTCTAACAAATCTCAGAGATTTGTTTCCTCTGTTGTTACAACAATGTACCTCAGGCATCCTTCATACACCTACCTGCGGGTTTCCACCTGTTAGTCAATGAGCTTCTTCACAGGTATCTAGCCATCTCTTGTGCTATCTTATAATTCTCTTAAGACTCCTCAGTCTCAGAAACAGGATCTAAAGGTACCAATGGGAAATTACCACAGCATAGTTTTCATTTCCTGCTTTTGGGTATCTGGTTGGACTACTTAAGCTCAACTTCTTAACGCTTAGTGAACGCCTCTGCCACATGATTTGACTCATAGATCCTCTTTTGTCCACAGGCAGTTGTCTTAGGAGAAGAGAAGAAAGAGCTCTCAAATGCTGTGCCAATTCTGGAACTCAGTAGAATGATGGAATACCGTTCGTCACTGGAAAATTTGGATGAGGATGGATACACTCAATTAGACTTCAGCTCTCGCCACATCACCAGGAGATCCGTGGACTCAAAGAAAGGTATACTTTTCTTCCTGACTTCAACATTCTCATTCTCAACGACTAAAACTGGAAGTGGAAAAAGAATTTTGAGAGACTAGTGATTTGTTGGGGCTTTACTAATATATTTTTAAAGGTTTTCAGAAGCCCCTGAAGATAGTTTGACTGTGCGCTAAGCCTTTTTTTTATGGCAACCATTCAGTGACCAATCTTTAGTACAGTTGACCCGTGAACAATGCGGGTTTGAACTGCACAGGTCTACTCATACACAGACGTTTTTCAGTAGTAAATACGACAGTGCTCCACAATCTGCGGTTGGTTGAATCTGCGGATCCTGATCTACAGACGGGAGGAATCGCAGATATAAAGGGCCGACTACAAGTTATAGGGAGATTTTTGACTAGAGGGGGTCGGCCCCTTAACCCTTGGGTCATTCAAGGGTCAACTGTATTTAATTATGATGATAGAAAATACAATTTCTCTGTTCTGTAGAAATAAACTCTTCAAACGTGAGGAGTTGGTAATAAGTGTGATGAAATGCAATGATGATAGAATTCAAAGGGAGTAACTTGTGGCTTATTTGTTAGAAACGAGTAAGTTGTAGAATGGAGGTCAAGGACACTTAAAGAAAGAAGTGTATATGACCCTCATCAGGATGCTGGAGAGAAGAAAGAAAAGACGGAAAAAACCACTTGTGATTTTGCAGAAAAGGCCAAAGGGAAGTCAGAAGTCATAAGATTTAGAATCCCAAATCTGATCTTTTTTTCTTATTTGGAATTTTTTAAGGCAAAAGGGAGTTCTTTGTATATCAGTGAAGAAAAAATCTTATGTGTTAGTTAAAAAATCCCATCATCAGGACATGTGACTTAGAATGTAAAAGAACTGAAATTTAGAGAAGGGCGTTAAGAGATCTCTGTCTTCATTAAATGAGCAATTAAATCTCCTCTGTGATTCTTCCTATTTGTCAATTCTCTGAAATGCTCTCACTGCTTAGTCTCAGTCTTGGTGTAGTGATATTAACATCAAGTGAGCTGCTTGTTATCAAAAGAGAGATTATTTACAGGTTTTGAGGCAGAATTTGCTCTCTTCTGCTTTCTGGTCGTCCACATTGCACAATTATTTATCTCTTGTCACTTAAGCAATTCTTTTCTTGGGCAACCTGTCAGGGAAGAGTGGAAAACTGGATGATGCAATGGGCAGGGAGGCACATGTGTGTTTATACATATTTGTGGACAAACAGAGTTGCCTATCATGCACGGTAGGTGCTTTTACACGTGTCAACTTATTTAATTCCCACAGTAATCCTTTGATGTATTATTACCCTGATTTTTCACAAAGAGCATTGAAAAAAAGCAGAGGAAGTAATTTGCCCAAGGACATGCAACAAATAAGTAAAAGGGGAAGATTACTCTTGGCAACCAGTGCTATTTCTGCTACATTAAGCTGTCTCTTCGAAGCCTGAGTAGGATTTCAGGAATCCTGGCAGCGTCAAGACCTACAGACATCAATGTGGAACTGAAATTAGGAGTGGGCAGATCCCACGGCATGGGGCTCAGATGACAGTTTCAGAACCTGAAGAAATGCGTTAAAGGTGGAGCAAAATTCAGACTAATCCAAGATGAGTCGGTTTTCTGGGGGTCAGATTTTGATGAACTGCAGGACTGAAGTGCTCCATGACCCAGAGGCTCACCTTCTGTCTTCACTTTCAGCTTCCTTTTGTTCCTTACGACCTTGTGCTCCGTCCCCTCGTTGGTGTCCCATTGCTGTGGCTGTGGGGATTTTGTGCTTGGTAACGCTGGTGACAGCTGTGGTCCTAGGTACCGTGGGTGAGTATTGGTTGGGGAGATGCACAACAATGGAGATTCAATAAACATTTATGATGTCCCAGGCACTCTTTTAAGAGCGTAACATAATTTAATTTAAACTGTATATTGACTCTACTGAATTGGTGGTGTTAGTTCTCATTTTATTTCTAGGGTCATAAACTGGTTAAGGTAGGGTTGTGATTAAGAATTTAGGTAGTCTGTCTAAAAAACTCACACTCCTAACTGCATTTCTCTGCTACCCCCTTGAATAGCTGGTTTCAAAGCTGTGGAATTCCTAGGATAAATTAATGAAAGGAAACCAGTGGAGGTGAAGAAGGAAGTACAACTGGTGTTTATCTTCCTAATGAAATAAATTCTCTAAAGAGACTCTAAGCTCATTTTATGTCTCAAGATTCAAGGAAATTGTTTTATATCTGATCTTTAATATGGATCCTTTTGGTAATACCAGGAAATACCGAAGGCTCATTCCAAGTACGAAGTAGGTATTTGGTAATGGATGAACACATTTCCTTAGATTTTATATCTCATGCATTCTATTGTCAATAAAGTATTACTGTGTCTTCACAGAGTCTTTATGAAAGATTCCGTAATTAGTCAACTGTTTATTGAGTACATTCTGTGTTGTAGGCACCAAGCAGGTCCTCAAGGATTCTCATTCTCAAAAGACAGAAAATAGAAAATTTATTACTATTTCAAATCTATCATGGCTCCAATTGACAGTATTTTATTTGCCTCTTGCTTTCTCTCTAACCCCTTCTTCTCTATCTGCTTCATTTTTCTCTTATGCATTATACCTTCTTTATGGAAGTTATTTCTTTTTTCCATCTATTTAATCTATCATCTATTCTATCCATATCTGTCTATCTATCTTTACCTCTCCATCAGCAACATATTATGCATTTATCATTACTCAAGAGTGTATCCCTTTGACCCCCCCTACACTGTTGGTGAGAATGTAGTTTGGTGTAGCCATTACAGAAAACAGTATGGAGATTCCTTAAAACACTAAAAATAGACTTACCATATGATCCAGCAATCCCTCCTGGGCATCTATCTGGAAGAAACTCTAATTTGAAAAGATACATGCACCCCAATGTTCATAGCAGCACTAGTTATAATAGCCAAGACACGGAAACAACCTAAATGTCCATTGACAGAAGAATGGATAAAGAAGTTGTAGTGTGTGTATATATATATACACACACACACATATATATACACACATACACACACAATGGAATACTACTCAACCATGAAAATAATAAAATAATGCCATTTGCAGCAACATGATGGACCTGGAGATTGCCATATTAAGTGAAGTGAGCCACAAAGAGAAAGAAAAATACCATGTGGTATCACTTAATGGAGAATCTTAAAAAAAAAAGGACACAAATGATCTTTTTTATAGAACAGAAACAGACTCACAGACATAGAAAACAAACTTATGGTTACCAGAGGGTAAAGGGGGTGGGGAGGGATAAATTGGGAGTTCAGAATTTGCAGATACTAATTACTACACATAAAATAGATAAACAACAAGTGTACTACATAGCACAGGGAACTATATTCAATACCTTGTAATGTCCTATAATGAAAGAGATATGAAAGGGAATATATATATATGTATAGATGAATCACTACACTGTATAGCAGAAACTAACACAACGTTGTAGATAGACTAAACTTCAATTAAAAAAATAAAAATCACACACAAGAAGAATGTATCCCTTAATAGTCCAACAAAAATATGGTTTTGGGGGTTTTAATTTTCAAACATAATAACATGACCTTTTTCTCTGTCATTATTATTATTATTGTTCTTATATGAAGCTATGTGGAGATCCAGTTCAGGGAACAACCCATTGAAGAATGACAACTTTCCATCAAGAAATAAGGAGAACCGCAGTCAACCCACACAGTCATCTTTAGAAGAGAGTATGGCTCCGACCAAGGCTCTCACAGGCAAGGGCAGAGTTAAAGGATGGATAGCAACCTTGACTCAGAAGGGTTCACTGTTGGCGCTAAGGCTTAGAGCAGGGGGTGAAGAAAGGGCTTTTACATGCAGTGATCGCGCATTCAGGGAAAGAACACGGCAGTGTTATCTCAGTAAAATACACCCCCGTCATAGATACAGCAAAGTGACATAAATGCCTTATAAACTTGGTTGAACAGTTGTAAATTGAATTTTCCCCTCAAATCAGTATCTAATTGATCACAGACTATGTCTTTAGGCTTATCAGAGATTGTACAACTTGACATGAAGGAACAAGCTGTGTTCTCCTACTTTAGGAAACTGACATTTCAAAGTGATATAATTAAAATAGGGAATACGATATCAGAACAGAAAAAGGAAAGAAGGGAAATTGTTGCTAAGAATCAAGAGGCTATGTTAAACATGTACAGAAGAGATTTTCCTGATAGATATGTTCCTAAAAACTGGTTAAATTTGTTTTTCTTTAATCATACAATTTTATTGATCTAATTACAATTTTTTTATATACTAAACTTCAATTTCTAAATGCATCATGATTGACTATGACAGTATTTTGACTTCAATTTTCCATCTCTGGACACATACCTCCTCCTATTTGTATAAAGTAGCTAATAAATCAAAACCAAGAGACTCTACAGTGTGAATTATAGCTCTTAGACTTTTCTTCTCACTGGGAAAATTGCATTCTGAAATGGACCTCACACCTGTAAAATAAGTTAACATGAACTTACTCTATAGCTCAATGATTGATTTTGGGTTGATTTATTTTAAGTGTTTTCCTGGAGAAAGGGAATTCTGGGCTGAATTTGAAGAAAATGGAAGACAAGTCAAGAAGGAAAGGCAGGTTGACTGTCTAAAACATTCCTTATCGTTACTCAATGCGTTTTTAAATTTAAAATGAGTAGGAGGATCTTAACGTGGCTTCTTCTGTAGTGCCATATGCCTACAGTTTGAGTTGAAAATAAAATATATTAATGGCACTTCATTGATCATTTATGGAGTGTCCTCAGGGTGAATGGTACTTGCACTAAAGGAGGGGATTGGTATAGTATGAACCTCATTGTATTTACCTTTTATTTCCAGGAATTCTTCCTAGCTCGTGTCCCCCTCACTGGATCACACATGAGACTAGCTGCTACCTATTTAGGACATCATTAGATTCCTGGAACGGAAGTAAAAGACAGTGCTCTCAGCTGGGCTCTCAGCTCCTGAAGATAGACAGTGCAAAAGAGTTGGTAAGTGTAGATGTCAGTCATAATTATCTGTGGTCTATACTGAGCAGAAATACACAGGTAGATTCCTGCTAATGATGATTTTCCTTAGAAGAACGTCATTTTACATATTCTCCATAATTTTAATAATAGCATGCTATACGTGAGTAAAGTTCACAATACATGCTTCTATTTTTCATGAGTTAATTAAAAAATAAGCACATTTTACTTTAAAAACAAATCCTTTCAAACACACTCCAAGTCTGCATGACTAAAACAATCAGGTCACTAGTCATCTTTGTGGGTTTGGATTTCAGTTGTCAAACTGGTGGAGTGAAATAGAAAATTGTCCCCCTTGTCATCATCATTATCAAGAAAAATCGCAGCTGTGACGATACACATTTATAAATCATTTACTCCTTGGGAGATATTGGGAAAGGCAAAGAGGTGTAAAAAGTAAGCTTGCTATTGAAATGCTCATATAATTTGTAAGAAAATAGAAGCAATTCAACAGCTGTGAAAAGTTAAGCATTGGGTATTGGCCACAAATACTATAGAATTTCAGAGAGAGATCCCCTTCAACATAAAATGTTGTTGCCGCAGTCTGCCTGCATCCCCCACCAAGGTGACTCAATCTGTTGCCTCTCAAAACCTTTGAGAGTGTCTCTCTGTATCTTCTGTCTTTGTCTCTCCATCTCTAGGCTCTCTCTTTATCTCTGTCTCTTTTGCTCCTTGACATGTGTTTGTATTTACGTTTCCTTACAGGAATTTATATCATGGCAAGTGTCTTCCCAGCCTGATCATTCATTTTGGATAGGGCTTGCTCGCCGTCAGACTGAAGGACCGTGGCTCTGGGAGGATGGTTCAATGTTCTTGCCTGACGTGTAAGTGTCTGGAGAACCAAAGCGTCATACCCTTTCCCAGGGAGGTGAGAGCTTGTCAGTTAATCTGATCTGTTGGCCACAATAAGAAAGAGAGAGAAAAAGATACATAGTGGTGAGGAGAGAAAGAGTGAGCCAGGAAAGAAACAAAACAAAACAGGAGGGTAGCAGGGCCTTTTGAGTCAAAAAGAGCTGAGTAGCCACGTAGGGCTACCTACACAAGTACTCCCTCCAACGATTGATAGCATCTTGGAATCAATGAAAATATAACCCTAGAAAACAATAGATGTATATATTTATGCAGTTTATTAGATTTTCCCACATACTTATGATTTTCATTGCTTCTTATTCCTTTCTACCTCTCCTACCTTCGATTTTGAACTTTTTTTTAAATCTGAAGAATACACTTTAGTATTTCCTTCAGAGTTGAAATTTTAAAGTTGAATTCTCTGTGTTTGTCTAGAACTGTCTTTAACTTTTCTAAAAAAAATTTTAGTATAAAATTAGAAACGTGTAGTTTTTTTCTCTCAGGCATTCAAAGATATTATAATGCTTTCTATTTTTTTATTGTTGTTTTGGAAAGGTCAGCTATTTGAAAGTAATACATGTTTAAATCTGATGTCTTTTTTTCAACTTTGAAGCGTTGTAAGCCATATTTGTGTCAAATATTGCTTCCTTCCTTCCGAACTTGAAGTTATATGTATTCACAGTATCTTATGTGTTTCCTTTGCTTTTCCCCATGTTTTCATCCTTTCTCCTTTAATCTATATATTTACGTCTCACATATCTTCCAGTTCATTTTTTTCTCATCTGTAGCTCATCTGCTGTTAAAAGCCTCAATTAAAATTTTAATTTTTTTTGGATTTGTTCTTTTTTTTTAATAACAGCTTTATTGAGATGTAATTTACATGCCATAAAATTCATCCTTTAAAAGTGCACAATTCGGTGGTGTTAGTGTATTCATAGAGTTGTATATCCATCATCACTATCTCATTCCAGAACATTTTCATCACCCCGAAGAGAAGTCTTGTACCCATTAGCAATCCTTCCCCATTATCTCCTCTTCACCCTGTCCCTGGCAACCACTTACCTACTTTCTATGTGTATAGATTTGCCTTTTCTGGACATTTCGTGTAAATGGAGTCACGTGATATGTGGCTTTTTGTGTCTGGCTTCTTTCACTTAGCATAATTGGTCCATCTATATATTAGTACTAACATGTATTCATACATTGTGTTTATCCAGTCATCTGTCGATGAACATTTGAGTTGTTGCTACTTTGTGGTTGTTCTGCAAAGTGCTGTCATGAACATTGTTTAGTGAATTTATCAGTTTTATAATTTCTCAGATCTACTCAGTCACTGTTTATATTTCCTAGCTTTCTTTCAACAGTCTCGATGTTGTCTTTTGACTCCTGGAATACACTGTATAGTTATTTTAACGTTTATGTTGGATAAGGCCAGTGTTCTATACTCATGTGTACCTGCTTCCATCATCTTTTTCTTGTATTTTTATTCATCTTGATTTGTTTTCTTATAGGCCTGATTATTTTTGCTAGTGTGCTTAATGTTGTATCTTAAATATTTGTAGAATTAATTTGAAGTGTACAGAGTGGCTTTTCATTTGCTTCTGGCAGGCACCCCTGGGTGTGACTAGTACTAACTCCTGAGTATGATCGCACTTGGATTTTAATACCACTTAACTATTTCACTTCAAATAGCCCAAGCACACTGAATTTATTAACAATCTTAACAAAATATATCTCTTACTTTTCTATAGCATTTGTTTGTCCTGAGTTTTCTTTTGCTATTTTAAAACATGACTAGTGGACTCTCTGAAGTCCTAAGTAGAAGTTTGATGTGTAAGTACTCATTGGTGGCAGTGATTTAATCTGGCTTGTACCTACCCTCCAAATCTCTTAGATGTCAAGAAAATATCTGGGTCAGAATTTTCCCTGAGACTGGGCCTTAACCCAGTCATTTCTGCAGAAGCATTCTCTCAGTCCTTCAACTCCAGGGCCGAGGAAAGATAGATGTGCAAGATGAAGAGCCCCAGACCACAGCTTGTACACTGAGGCTCACTGATGCCCGTTGCGTTTTGCTAAATAACACGGCTTCTTTAGGAAATTAAAGAGCAAATAGGACACAGCCCTGCCTCTATCTACCCATGGCCATTCTCGCAGTGGTCTACATTATACTGCAGTACAGCAGCTCAACCTTCAGGATGCACTCAATATATAGAGTTGTTTGAACTGCCTCTAAATGGCCTTGATACCTGTGATTCTTCACTCACTTCTTGATTACTTTCAGCAGGATCTCTTCCACTCACTAAATACACTCAATAATAATTTCAGTAAACTGTTGCTTTATTTGATAAATATACTTCTAGGTAAAAGGTTGAAAGATAAGTAAAAAAAAAAAACTGCCTCTACAATATTAAATGGTTTTTCTTTTTTGTCAGAAGTTTTATTTAGTTGTATGCAACTAGTTGTATTTCTTTAAACATTTCTGAGTCATTTTTATGACTTAATAATGAAGACGATTTTGTTACCATTTGGAAACAAATAGAATCTAAATCTAAGTTTCCTTTTCCAATAATATATACACTTCAGAAACTCTTTTTGCCAGTATCCTTACCAATTTATTTCAGCTCTGTGTAGACAGTAGACAGTAGAATTTCTTACGTTTGTTCCCATTACCTCCCTATATTTTATTTTAACAGGTTTCAAATCAGAAGCACAGTTACCCAAGAAGACTCATCTCACAACTGTGTGTGGATTCATGTGTCAGACACTTATGACCAACGTTGCAGTGTGCTTTCATACAGTATTTGCGAGAAGAAGCTGTCAATATAATGGTGGGGGTGTCACCAGGGAAACGCAAAGAGAAGTATGTAGGATAGTAAGAAAGGCAGAAAACAAAACAGAAAAGAGAGATGATTGAGGTCAAAACAAATGCTGAAAATAGCAAGAGAGCGCAGTCATCTTAGCTGAGAAACAGGACGGGGAGGCTGGGATTTCTATACTTGCCAACTCCACCGGGCAACCCGAATTATTGTCTAGTTATTAGAGCCCTAGAAATGGAGTCAAGGCAGCTGAACTTGAATTTTCATTCTGCCGCTGACTCTGTATTTACCAGGGATTCGCCACAAAGGTGTTTCAAGATCTTAATTTCTGACTAAAGCAGAGGTTTTTTGTTTTGTTTTGTTTTTTGTTTGTTTGTTTTTGTCCTTAAAAAGGGCCGCTGGAGTCCCTCTGGTTTGTTTCCATGATTTGCTCCTGCACTTTCAGCAGTGTATCAGACACAAGAGGAATTTTGTTTTTATTACCACAGTTTAATGATTTTTTAAAATGTAGAAGCACAGGCAAGTTTGGCGGGGTGGGGGGGGGCTAGAAAGAATTATCGGGGGTAAAGGGAGCTCTCCAGGGGTCTGTCCATTTCCACCAGGCAGCTCTCAAGATGGGTGGTACTGAGTGTGGGCTGGAGCGGCATGGTCACCTCCCCTCCGTGTCCTCAGACCGCCTGCTGGAAATCTTTTTTGAATAGCTAAATGAAGAAAAGAAAAAAGAAACTTCGCTAAATCAGAGCCATTTTATTATTTTATTCATCAATGTGGTCATGATTATGCTCAAAAGCATCATAAAAAAAATCAGCAATTCTGTCTTTTTTCCCTCAATTAAATAGCTGAGAGAATATGCCTGCCGTATCTCTAACTAGTAGAATCTTGTGTAACGTGAAATTATAGGAATTTGCACTTACAAAAAAGCTTTCCCCTTTTTAAATACTGTCAATCAAAAAAAGATCTGATAATAAATATAAAAAGTAACCTGTCTTATTGACGGAGTATTACCATTTTGTAATGCAAATTATGTTTTATTGCTTTTTATGATTACTCTTTTGCAGTTGTCAGCAATTCCTTAGTAACTACTATAAAAAGGTACTTTTGAAACATCACTATTTTGTCTCTTTCCTGTTTTCTTTTAAACTTTTCCACTGGTGCTATTTATATTTCCAGGGGGACGTTTCCAAATCACTGGGGAGCCATTTACACCCTTCCCGTGTTTATTAATATGTGAACAGAAATCGTGTCAGATTCACTGGATTTTTCACTTTAAAATGATTACTGTTATATAAATTTCACTTTAATCAAAAAATGTTAAAGAACCTCTGGCCTTTAAGTTATGTTCCGTGTGTGATTAACCCTATCACTATTTGCCCTCTCCCCCCAAAATGGTGACGAATTTGGCACTGGGGAGGAGGTAGCACAGTAGGTAGTTTTGTGATGAAGCATAAATTTTGGATCTTAAATATTTAAAAATCTGACAGAGGAAAATAGAAGGTTTTGATGAGGTTAACTATTTTCTTTAAACGCACTAACTTGTGCTGTCGCTCTCTGAAAAGAAATGTGGAAAGGCAAAGATAATTCGGGGTGAAAGCTCAATTAAGGCACAAAGTGAGGTTTTGAAGAGATGCCATGTATTTTCATTTTGTTTTTGGTTTGGTGGGTTCCTCCTGTGTCCTCCTGCTGGAGTGGTGAGTTGAAGAAATCATGATAATCAAGGGAAATAATTCTGTATGCCGAATGTCCAGCGGTCCTTCTCTAGAACAGCCAGGCTAGCAACAATAACCTCTAACTTAGAGATAAAAGCCTGACTTTAACAAAAGTGATGGCAGACAGTAAGAGTGCTCTAGGTTGGCCAAGGCATACCGTAGCCCACTCGTTAATACACATTTACGCCACAGCCTACGTGGAAATGTGCGTGGGAATCAATACAAAATACACACACTTTTCCAAGAGATGGAAAGGGAAGACAGTTGCTAGCTGGACTTACGTCTGAATTCAAGATGAGTAGTGATCATACTGGAAGAAACACTTACCCATTCCAGGGCCCCTGTCTTCTCCTGCCTGAGTTACTGCAGTAATTTTCAAAGAGGTCTCCCAGCATCTGCACTCATCTTTCTTTCGTTCATTTTCAAACATAGCAGAGTGATTCCATTAAATTTAAACCAAATCATGCCAGCCCTCTACTGAAACTCTCCTCGACTTCCCACATACCAGGGTTAAAAAAAAAAAAATCAAAACAGAAAACAAAACAAAAGACCTTTACAATTGTATGCAAGGCAATTGCTGTGGCCCGCTTTACTCCTTTGAGCTAAGCTACTTTTCTTGTCTTCACTTACCCTGTTCAAGACGCTGGTTTCTGTATTATTTCTCAACCACAGCTAACATCCTTCCATCTCAGGGCCTTTGACCTTTTTGTTCCCTTTGTGTGAACAATTCTTACCCCCAGTATCTGCAGGACCTTCTCTTTTACCTCTTTCAAATTGCTATACAAATATCACATCTTTTTTTTTTTCAAATATCACATCTTAATGAGGCTGACTGTGACTACCTTATTTAAAATTACCAGCCCACCTTCCTGTAAATTCTTAATTTCCCTCACCTCCATATATTTCCATATTTCTTATCATATTCTAATATATTCCACTGTTTACCTACTTGTTATCTTTTTTGTATATCATCTGCCTTCCTCCCTACAGTGCAGGCTCTAACAGTCCAGAGTGCTTTGTTTTATGCTGGTGTATCTCGGAACCCGAGACTAGCACCTGGAATAAAGTAGGTGCTCAAAAAATATTTTGAAAAAAATAAGTATTTAAGGACAAGTAGTAAAAATGTTCATGTAGATTGTTTGGCAAAAATTATCAGGGCTCTACTTGAATGACCAAAGTGTGAGAAATAATTCCTAGTTGCTATTTCTTTAGGATCATAATTATCAGCACCTCCTAAATGCATGTTTTCAGGCCCCCGCTGCTGCAGTTTCTAATATTCCATCCTTCTGCCTCATTCTCCTATGTGCTTCACTTTCCTCCCCCAATTTTTTTTACTGCCTTCTCTCCAGTGACAATTTCTACTACATCAATCTGATGCAAACGACCCAATAATTTTTGGTCTCCTACTTTTTTGCACGACCTTATGCAAGAGAAAGTTCCTTTAGGTTTGTGTTATTTAGAATAACCTGATGAGCAATATACAGCTTGAGACACAATGAATTCACAGCATGTGGGTCTTGCAGGGCGGGTGTAGCCCAGTGGTAGAACACGTGTTTAGCATGCACAGGGTGCAGGAGGTCCTGGGTTCAATCCCTAGCACCTCCACTGAAAAACAAATAAGGGAATAAACATAATCACTCCCCAACCCCCCAAAAATAAATAAAAATATGAACCAAAAAAACCCAACAAACAGCATAGGCGTCCTGACCCATCTCTCTGGCGCCTGGCTGCCCCAACCCCAACACCTCCCACACTATTTTGTGTCTAGTATGTTTGATTTAGCCAAGCTGTCTCCCAAAATACAGAAAAGCATTGGTAGAATAATGTAATTCTACTGTACTGATCCAGGGAAAAAATCCTTGGATAAAGCAATCTTCTTATTTCCTTCTCAGCTGACTAAATTTACGCAAAATTTGTTACCTGGCTTCCTAAAATCACAGGTAGTAAGAATTCTAAAATTCTGGACTTCCACTAAAATCTGGGATTGCTCATAATCATCACGTACCGAATGTGTTATGTATAAAATTTTCAATTAAGTCCACCGACTGTATTGAATTGACAACAGGAGAGCATTTTTAATTTAAAAACAATTTTTCCTTCCAGTTTTATTGAGATAGAATTGACATACAGCACTGTATACTTTTTTTTTGGTGGGGGGGTTAGATTGTCTGTCTGTCTGTCTGTCTGTCTATCTATCTATCTATCTATCTATCCATCATCTATCATCTATCTATCTATTTAAATGGAGGCACTGGGGATTGAACCCAGGACCTCTAGCACACTATCACTGAGTTACTCCTCCCCTTCAAGGAGAGCATTTTTTAAAGCTAATTCTGTCACTGATCAGTTTTGTGACTTCAGAGCACTTAGCTGGGCTTTCATCTCCTTTTTTTTTTTTTTTTTGTAAAATGAAAAGGTAGAACCAATTCTCTGTCCCGCGAAGGGCTCTTTCATGCTGACATCCCGTGTGCGTGCCGCTGCACACTAGGCCCGTGGAGAAAGGAAGAGGCCGGCCCTGCGCTCCTTCCTCTTTGTGAAGGCAGAGGCACAGGGGTTACACTGACCCTGAGCGCCTGTGCGTAGGTGATGGGTGAGGTCTGGGTGACGTCCCTCTGACTGATTATTGCTCTGTAAGGTCAGAAGGAAACTTGGGGATTGTAAATTCTTGCTTTTTTTTTTTTTTTTTTTTTTTAACTCTGTAGTTTCACAGGAAGCACTAGCAAACAAACAAAAGAGAGCGGAGAAGGGCATCCCCTTCAGGGACTGTTCTGACGGAGCCCGCCCGGATAGGAAGCGCACGCTGCCTGCCCTGCGCCGCCCGCCCACCCGCCCGCCCGGCCGGCTCGGCGTCCGGAGGCCGCGTTCTCAGGAGAGGGGCCGGGCCCCTCCCGGCGGGAACCGGATCCCAGGCTTCCCCGACGGCTCGCCCGGGATGCCCCGCAGTGCCTGGGCTTCGGCGCCGTCTCACAGCCGCCGGGCGGCCCTGCAGGAATCCGGATGCAGGCCAAGGGCAGCAGCGCGCGGGACATGCTGGACGCTGATGCGGACACCACCACGAGCCTGCGTTCCGGAGCCTCTTCCGCAACCCAGCGGCCGGAGCCCGGGCGCACAGGTACCCTGCCTCCCGCCGTGCAGACTAGCCAGGGCCCTGGCGGGGGCGTGAGATGAGCTGCCTCCCTGGGAACGAACAAACGAAGGGAAGAGAAAACGTGTCTGTGATTTCCAAGAACGCGTAACCAGGCACTTTCTACACTTGTGTGCCACATATATGGTCATCTGAGAAAATGAAACCCTGTATGCGCACGGATTTTTTTTTTTCCGTTAAGATTTTGTGGCTGGCCGTTGAGGGTGTATTGCCCACAGACGGGAGACGGTCTGTGCAATTAGAGCAGTGTCCCCTCCCCTCCCCGCGTTCCCATGGAAGCCAGATCCAGGGCTGTTTCACTTGCCACCTGCGATTGATCTGGAAACTTAAGATTTATAAAAGCTACCTTTTTGCTAGTTTTGAACTCCTGGCTTTAGAGGAGGATTTCCAAGCAGACACATGAACCCTAATATTTTGTTATAATAATTCTGCATCCCGAAGTTGTGAAGCCTGGGGAGAGCCATGCCAACATCAAGGGTTTGGTTTTATCATCTGTGAAATGGAGGGGATTAAAGCAAATGCTCTCTCAGGTCCTTTCAGCTCTGAAATTCCATGATTCGAGGATGTAAATAGTGGCCCCAGAATCAGTTACTTTCCCTCCCATCCCCTTTTGTTTTGTTGACTCTTAGGATATTATTGAGATGATTGAGTTAAATTGTGAAAGGACTTAATTTTAGTTACATTCAGCTTCCATCTGATGCTTTTGTTTACAGTAATTCACCCTTTGACATGGTAATAAAATACATATACTTTTTCAGTCCATAGAAGAGATGATTCACATACATAGAGAAGAATCTTACTTCCTAAGGAACTCAGCGAATCTAAGGCAGAAATGTGACTCGAGTTCTAACGAAAATACCCCAAACTGTAAAAGAGACAGGACGGGGTTCTAATTCCAGGGGTGCCACTTACTGTGTGATACTGGACAAGTTCATTACAAATTCTGGGGCCTCAGCTGCTTTATTTATATGACGCTAATGATGGTAACCATGCATATAGCGCTTGTTACGTGCCTGACCCTGTTTTAAGCATTTGACACATATTAATTTATATTAGCTTGAACTAATGTTAAATAGAAGTAACAAAACCGCTCTTACAAGATGCCAAGGGCTTTCTAGAGCTGTTAAGGTTGACAGCTATAGAAAGTCCTTGATATGTTGCAGACATATCAAAAAAGTTTCTTTGCAATATTCCATTCCTTGAGAATTCCTAAAGTGTTCTGTTTAAAATTTTTCTGTGGGTCTGCATCAGGGAGAGGTTCATTTAGTGCCTCCATCTTAGTTATGTCCTTTCTTTTTGACCATGTCCGGATTTTCTTCACTTTTTAAAATCTGGACGCACACTGTTCACTGTTCTCTTCCTCTTCTCCTTTATCAGCTAACTTTTTTCTTCCTTTCCCTTAATAAATATTCCCATTCACTTTTCTCTTCTTTTTTTGAATTATCGGTTTGTTTTGAAATAATTACAGATTCACAGTAAGTTTAAAAAGAAGTACAGAGAGGTCCCGGGTACACTTGACCCAGTTTCCCCCAACGATAAGTTCTTAAAAAATGTTAACAAAAGCAGGAAATTGACAATGGTACAATCCACCAGTCTTACCCAGATTTTGCCAGTTTTGCATGCACTTGTGTGTGTCTAAAGTTCTATGCAATTTTATCACATGCAGATTTGTGTACTAACTCCATAATCAAGATACAGACCTGCTCCGTCACCACCGGCATCCCCCTTGCTTCTCCCTTCCAGTTACATCCATCTCCTTCTCTTTCCACATCCTCCCATTCACCCAGTTCCTCCCATTCACCTCCAATTCATTGAAGGACCCTCGACCTGAGATCTACTGATGTGGCAGTTTTTAACTTATTTACTTACTTATTTGTTTGTTTGTTTATTTATTTATTTATTTATTTATTTTTACTAAACTATCTAGTAAGTTATGAGGTGACCCTGGGGATTTCCAGCCTCCTTGATGTGAAACAAAGTGATGATTTTGGAGTGTCAGTTTCTGTAGCCACCGGGTATGTATCATAGGATATGGTCCCTTTTCCTCCAGCAGATCCTATGAAGAGTCAGCTCTTAGGGCTGTGGCTTCAAGTGGCTTGTGTACAACTTCATTTTCACCTTAGACTAGAGCCAGGAACTCTCAGGAGGATCAGCCATCAGCATAATCCGGAACAGGGTGTACAGATAAGTTTTGCTGGGGATGGAGGGTGGAGAGGTGGGGTGGAGAGGCAGGGTGGAGCGGGATAAAACACAAACTGAAACATCTGGCAACCGTTTTGTAAGGATGGAAATGGAAAACTGTAGAAGAGGTTACAAAAGAAGTGTCTTAGAGGCGAACATCTGAAACCACTTATCTGACCCTACAGGTAGGATGTTTTGTTTTCATCTGGTGATAATGCAAATATTTAGAGGAATGTCACCATAAAAGTCAAGTTATTTATTAGAAAAATAGATCTGATATCATTTGACTGCTAAAAATAACAGGCACAAAGGTATTTTGATTCTTCAGTAGGTGAAATGAGGTCACTGATGTATTTAAACAGGGATAACAGTTTTCTGGTTTTAAAAGGCCATCTAAGTGGCAGTGAAGGGGATGGGTTGAAGGATTGTGAAACTGGATGAGCTTAGGTCCAGATTGTGCACTAGTCTAAACGTGAGGTTGGAAAAACCTGTACTGAAGGGGTGTACAAATGAGGAGGAGGGGCCGGAAGTGGAAGATACCGATTAGGTAGGAATTAAAGTTTGTGAGAATGAGGGAGATCACTGAGGAAGACAGTGTAAAATGAAAAGGCAAAAAAAAAAAAAAAAATACCCCCCAAACCAACCCAACCCCCAGGAGAAGAGTGCCAAGGAGAGAATTTTAGAGGATACAACTCAGGAACAGGCTGAGAAAGAGATTCCAACAGGAGCTACTGAGAATGGCCAGTAGAGAGTGATGGATGTGGACTGGGAGGGAGAGGCATCTAGGAAGTCGAGAGGCAGTAACGTCGAGAGAAATGGACAAGTCAAGAGTAAATAGTGCATTTAAAAAATAATACACAGTTAACACGGCAGAGAGTTCAAGAAAGAAGAAAGCTAGAAACAATGTGTTATCTTAGAAATCAGAAGGAAAATAGATTATTGGTAATTTTTCTTAGCAAGGGGTTTGAAAGGAACTAATAGTTACGCAGCCAAATAAATAATTTAAGTAAACTTCTTTTCTTTTCTTTTCTTTTTCTTTCTATCTTTGTTTTTGAGGAGCCTGGTTGTAAAGAAAAAAGGCCAAGTGCTAGGAGCTGAGGAGTTGTGGGGTTGTGTGAGTGCTTATAAAAATTCTTTTTTAAGGTGCGGGAGATTCTAACTCAACCTTAGCTGGAAAAGAAAGGGAACTACAGATCTTCACAGTAGTAATATGCCGGAGAGAGGGGGGGGGGAGAATAAATTAGCTGATGGACCACATTTCCTGCTGAAGACTAAATGTAATCCTACCAAAAAATATTAAAACCTGTCTGTATGTAAGGAAAACAAAAAAACCCTTTAATGATAAATTCAAGTTGCACTTTTCCCCTACTCATCTTAATTACAATATTCTTGAATTTTCCTTGGAATTTTAGCTTCATTTCCTCAACTACAGAATAAACTCTTCCTCAAGATGTCATGGCATAAATCACATCTACGTGATTCAACAAATCTTTCATTCAGATCTACCAAGTATGAAGCATTATGGTAGGCACTGGGGAGCCTCTGTTTTTAGGTGCTTGGGGAAGTGGAAGGAATAATCTGATTTAATAATTAGAAGAACGTGTCATGTAGTACTACTGAATGTGCCTGGGAGGCCACAGAAGCAAGTCGGGGTGAATAAATTACTGGCTGTGTTTATTCATGCGTGTATTTTTGAACGAGGTGACATTTGAGCCCATCTGCAAGTCTGAGTCCAGGTTTTCCAGGAAGAACAAGATGGGCATGGGGTGACCTCTCCATAGTGAGATCATGTGTGCAAAGGTAAAAGCAGAGAGGTCAGAACTAGTTGGGTGCAGTGTATTAATGGGTAAAAGGAAGGAAGACAAGACGACAGAGGGGAAAGATGAGGGGTGAATTTTGGACTGGAATTTAGATCAGGCTGAGATAATTTGGGGGATCATCCGCAGAGTCAAATAGGAGGGCAGGGTAGAGTGTTGGGCTCAGGAAAGGGTAGTCCTCGAAGGGAGGGGTGGATGGGGGAGGTTTGGGGCAACTGAGGCTAAAAAGGAGGATGGAATGCTACTATGCACGGCCTCTTATAGCATGCTGAGAAACATTCTTCCCTTAAGGAAGAGATTAAATGTAGGCGGTTCACCTTGCGGATAGCAACGGAAAATGTATGATTAAAGGTGGCTATGACTGAGATAATTCACAATCTGGAAATGAAAAGTTGCAAGCAGGAAAATGCTAGTCTTTCTGCAATTCCATGTGGAACTGCCATATGAAGGCAAATATGACTGTGGGATTTGTGGGGACGGCTGGGACGTGATTTAAACTGTTCAGCTCCGGAATGAGAGCGCTTAGGGAGCCCTTCCGCCCCATCATTTACTAGCTGCTCAACGCAAAGCAAATTCAGCAGCTCCTGGGCACAGCCGTTTTCTTACCCAAATAAAGGTGAATAGCCTACACTTGGTAGCGTCAGGACTTGGGAGTGGGGCGTACCAAGTGTTCCCTCGGATGCCTGAGCAAGTGTGACAAGTCTCCTCATCCACAAAGTTTCTTATACTCACAAAGGAATTTGTACTTAAAACTTGACCTTAGCACTGTAACATTTTACAGTATAGTTATAGTAAGAGGATACAGGAAAGGGGTGTTTTTTTTTCATATATATTTCTTATTATTCCTAGGGATGTTTATATCATTCCTTGGCCTCTCCACACCTTTTTCTGAACACGCCCCAGGAGACAGCATAGGGGCTCTCTTCCAAAAAATAAAACCATAATAAAACCAAGCCAAACTGAAGCATCTCCCAGGCAGCTTATTTTTCTTATTTTAGGTGGGAGTGGTCCCTAGAGAGAGACCTTGTTATGATCAGGGCACTTGGAATAAAACTCAGGAACATGAAACTCACAGTTAGGAGAAAAAAAAAATCTAGAGGGAAAAATATCATTAAGAAGGAAAAATAGCATTAAGAAAGAAAAAGTAAAATTTTCAACAGCGTTGTCTTCCCATCCTGGAAGTTGCTTTCCTAGGAAATGATTATACCTGCTGTAGAAACTCCCAAGGGCTGTGTTTCTCTGGGTCTTTGGTTAAAACAGGAAGGGACTGTGAGTTCAAACAGGGAGGAGAGACGGAGGGAGGAGAGGGAAAGATCAGAGAGTCGGAGCAGAAAAATTTCCAAATGATCAGGGAAAGATAATTCCTTAGAAGGGAACTTTTTAAACTTTGTTTCCTTGGCTGGAGCTGTGCTATGCTTTTTTCTTATTCTGCCCTAGAGTCAACCGTTAAGAAGGCTCATGTATTTATTCTTTGCACGGATGTAATTAGTATTACATAATGTTCTAATCCCTAAATTCCATCCCCTCATTTCACCGTCAAGATTTCAGTTCACTCTTTTTGATCCTTTGGGCAGAAAAATCAACACCTCCCTTGCCTTCAATATTATATAAGGAAAAGTAGCTTTCTGGAGGCATAAAGAATTTGATTTCCATAGTTCTACTGATTTCTAATTTTGGCCATGGAAATATTAATCATAAAAAGGGACAGGACTTTTTAAAATGTATGCCTTTGAGATGTGTATTAATATAAATAGGTTTGAGCAGGGGTAGACAAGCTTATGAATCAGACTCTCACATAAATCTGTGCATGGAAACCAGACAGGCTAGGAGGTGACTTTAGCTGAGTCTGCCCTCTGCTGACAGAAATACTGCTGAAAAGCAAATAGATTAAAAAAAAAAAAAATCAAGCTGTAAAGTTTAACTTTAGATAAGGCTCTGTGCCTTTAAATAATGCTAAAAATTGCATAGTTTAGGTAGTATTACATTTTCATAATTTCATTCTTCCTTCCTTTGCTCATTCAAGTATGAATTCAGCCCTTAAGTGCCGAGCGCTATTTTCAGTCCTGCAGGCACACTGGTGAACAAGATAGACAAGATCATAGTTTTAATGGAATGTACCTTCCAGGGGAAAGAGATAGACAAAAACAAAAAAAGTCATGAAAATATGACTTAGTAATCTTATTTAAAAAAAAATAAACGATGGGGTGATGTGCAGGAGATGGACTCCCAAGGACATCTTCCAAGGACATGCCATGTAGATGGAAAGCTGGATAACGGGGAGGAGGCTGCCAGTAACCCGTCTGGGGACTGATCAGTGCAGACGCACAGGCAGAGCTGACGCAGAGGTGCTACTACGGGGCCACGCTTGTTTGGCTCGGGGTAAACGGAAAGCCCCTGAGAGCAGAGCGTTTGGCAGAGAATAGTTCAGAAATGCGTGAAAGTGCGAGGTAGGGTCCAATTGAAAAAGAGTCTGGTAGAATTTTATTCTAAGTGCAACAAAACCATGGGCAGTTTTCAAGTCTCGAAGTACCGTAATAACACCTCCACTTAAAAAGAAAGAGCAATCTGGGTCTTTAAGAAAAGTGGTGTGGATTTTATTTTAAAAGTAATGCATGCCATTGACAGTTTTTAATGAAGGAGACGATTATGAAGAGAAAATGAAATTCACATTTTTTTAGGAAACAAACTTATGGTTACCAAAGGGGAAAGGGCAGGGGAGGGATAAATTAGGAGTTTGAGATTAGCGGATGTACACTACTATATACAAAATAGAGAAACAACAAGGATCTACTGTACAGCACTGGGAACTATATTCAGTAACTTGTAATAACCTATAATGAAAAAGAGTGTGGAAAAGAATATGTATGTATGACCGAATCAATATATGTACACCAGAAACTAACACAACATTGTAAATCAACTATTCGTCAATTAAAAAAAAATTCATTATAAAGCCCAAAAAATTCACATTTTAAAATATATCAATGTCTGCTTCCTGATTTTTACTTATATTCCCTGTTAGGTTGCAAGTCCCAAAAAGATACTGATCCTATGTTCTATTTCTATACTATGTTTACCAGTTATCATTCTCCATGTGGAAATAATGTTTGGCACAAACCTCTGTACCTAAAATATATGATGTAGAGGACTTTGCTAAAGAGGGAATGGATTTATGTGTCTTTAATTTTTCTGCTTTAGAATCTGACTTGAATTCCTGATGAAGCAAAACTCACAGGTCATGAAGAGACCCGAGTTGGTTGGAAGGTTTTGCTGTCCTGTTTTATTTTAATCACCGTTTTAGATACTACTGGCAGCTGACTGAAGGTCTTCCTTCTCAGATATTGCGGGTCAATCAGACTGAGAGCTGACCTTAACTCGGTGATGGGTTGACTCGTGACTCAGCAGTCTTTGCAGTTACCCCAAGGCCAACCTGTGCGGTGTGGGCAAGGGAAAGAAGCTGGCCAGAGCTTTTTTATTTTCATTTTTATTTTTGGTAAGTTACTTAGCGAGTGCAAAATTGAGATTGCTTAGATCCATCGTTGAGAAATTGATGACCATGTTTCTCTTTTGACCTATTTTGGTGCTGTCAGTCAAATGAATGAGCAAACAAAATCCTTACAAAAGAGGGACTTTCGACTGAGAGATCCCAAAGAGAAACAGTCAAACAATCGTTTCTTATTACTGATATGCAATTTGCTTTTTAGAAGAAGCATATGTGGAACTTGGGAGGGGGGCGTTTTGCAAAAGTAACAACAAATTAATTCCATCTCTTCTCTGTTGATGTGAAGACTCGTTCTTTGTTCAGGCATTTTCGTAAGGTCTTTCACAACTTGAATTTTGACAAAAAGAAGGTTATACAAACAGCCGTTTAAAGATAATAGTCATGCCACCTTGATGCTGTGCAAAGGAGGACAGGGTGGATGGGGAGGCTAGAAGTGGGTGGGGCTTGTGACAGCATCTAGCTATGATAAGTGAGGCTTGGCAGGGAGCCTTGTGACAATGTCTCCAGGACAGAGGAAATGTTATCTAGCCCCTGATTACTGTTATCCTGCAAACTTTGCTTCTTCCCAGAACCAACTCACTTGCTACTGACATAGATCCAAGAGGAAGAAACAGTGAAACCCTGTCTTTTCTTTTGCTCCCGGCAGGACACCGGCCCTCTCCTGCTTGGCGCCCAGTGGCCCTGGTCCTGCTGACTCTGTCTCTGGTGCTGCTGACGGGCCTGGCGGCTCTGGGGCTTGTGTGTAAGTCTGAGCTCTGACTTGGGGGAGGAGTCTGGTTCCAAAGTTTGTCTAGGAGGAGAAATGCTTGTTATGGATTTTTTTTTTTTTTACTTTAATTCTGGAGCCTGCGAATAGTTTCAGTGTCCCTTATTGTAATGCAACTCTGTAAATGAGGTGTACTGTGGAAGAGGCATTAAAATACAACAATCACTTACCAGCTAGGCTTTTACATTCTGTTTGAGATAAGAAGGTTTTTGTCTGTTTGCGTATATGTCAATATTTAAATTCAGCAATTTTTAATGAATGCAAACATGGGCCCTCTTCCATTCCACAAACTAAAAATAGACTTACCATATGATCCAGCAGTCCCATTCCCAGGCATATATCCGGAGGGAACTCTAATTCGAAAAGATACATGCACCCCAATGTTCATGATTCATGAAGGGTTTTTCTGCTTAGAGTTAGAAACCTGGAGTTTAAAGCTAAGTGTTGAAATTTGCTAGCCAAGTGATATTAAGAAAGTTACCTGTTCTCACTAAGCCCAATTGCAAAGCTATAAAAATACAGAAGCGATAATATGACGATTCCAGTGACTAAATGGGGTAACAATACATGGTACGTTGTCGATACTCAACAGAATGATCAATAGATAAATGGATCTATGATTTCAGGTTGAGTAAAGGTTTGACAATGTACACAAAAGGGCCTATTGAGCAGTAAATAGGGTTAAGAAATTTATCCTTGAAGTTAGGAACTGTTATTGTGACTCCACATTTTCAGATAAGGAAACAGAGAAATTAACTTGCTGAAGGCAGTGCAATTTATTTTGTACTAGCGTCCAAGCGTGAATGTGGGCAATACGAGAGCACAAAGCCTAGGCTCTTAAACGATGTACGGTTTTGTCTTCCCCAGATGTAGAAAGTAGAAATAAATATAGAAATGAAGAAATAAGCTGTCCAGTCTGACTTGGTAACTTGGGTTAGTTTTTCAGTTCTACCAGCTCTCCAACGCTCAGCAAGACAGCATTTCTCAAAAGGAGGAAAGATTGGGGAATCTCTCCCGACAGCTGCAGTCTCTCCAAACCCAGAACAGGAAGCTCGCAGAAACTCTGCATCACGTGGCTGAAAAACTCTGCCGCGAGCTCTACAACAAAACTGGAGGTGAGTCCTGATCACTGCGCCCCCCCTCTGCCCTCAGGATCTCTGTCCAGAGAGGGCTGTCTCCCCTCAGTGCACCTGGGAACCCTGTACTATTTAACTAGCCGTCTGGCAAACTTCATAAAGAGTTTGGACCTCCTGAGATCCCCCCAGTTATTGGGATCATGTAGTTCAGCTATGTCTGTGTTACTACACATGAGAGGATTCATCAAATCCAGACATTTTAAATCATAAATACAATTAACTTTGAATAACCCAAATAACACTACTAGTAAATAAAATACAGGGTTATTTCTTAATTTACTTTGGCACATAAACACCAAAGAGTAGTAAACATTTCATAACGCGTTTACAAATCTTTCCTCTTCAAGATGTTAATGAACTCATAATTACAGTTCTTGAATTTTAAGAATCATATAGGGATCGGGTTAAAAAGGCAAATTCCAGTTATTTTAACGTAGTATGACTTGTCTGGGTACCAAAAATCTGCATTTTAATAAGGACCACGTAGGACAACAAAGCCAAGGGCAGATGAAGCGTGCTGTGGTTACTGCAACTGGATAGGCTTAGGAGCACCCCCTCAGCCCTGTGCCTTCTTTTCCTTCTGTCCTTTTGGGGTTTCCTAATACCCAAGTCTAGTCAAGTCAGCCTTCTTTTCTGTTCTCCTTATCATGCACGCATAGGAAGCAACATACGTTTCCAAGTCCCCAGTTTTTAGTTTTCTTTCAGGGACTTTGCAGTAGAATGAGGTCTCCCAGTCTCCCACATACACGCTGGTTCCCACACTAACCAGACAGCCTGACTGCATGGTCACCCAGTAGGTAACGCCAGTGTGCACGCTTCCACTTCTTCGAGGGCATCCTTCCCACGGGACCCATGAGCTCACTGGTCACACTTTCTTTCTTTTCTTTACTCTTTTTTAACTTCATTGAGGATTAACTGACAAATATAATTATATCTATTTAAAGTATACTATGTGATTATTTAATATGTACCATCAAGTTCAAGATAATTAACACATCTACCACCTCATGTAGTTTTGGGATTTTTTTTTTTTTTGGTTGTTTGTTTCTTTTTTTTTTTTTTTTTTTTTTTTTTGCTTTCTATGTATCTAACAACCCAGTGCACATTCTTGCATTTTTTTCTCTATTGGGAACCATATCATCAAAAGATGATCAGGTTTCTCTGAAACCATTTTACATCTAGTTGTATAAAGACAAATATAAAGAAAATTACAGAAATAAACTATATTTGGTTTAAATATAAAATCTACATGCAGATGCATTAATGATGTTCTTGGTTTGATGTTTCTTCCCACTTTTATTTTGCTGCTGTCCATTTCTTACTTTCCTCTTTCCCAGTATCCATTCATCCACGCATCCATCCACCCATTCATCCACCCATCCATCCATCTATCCACTCAGCTAGTATTCATTAAGGGCCTTCTGATGCATACTATACAAAACACACACCGACTTCTGTCCTCATGGACCTCTCATTCTATTGGGGTGATGGTAATAAATAGATTTAAAAACATGAAATATAATCATCAGCTTCTGTGAGTTTGCTCAAAACTTTTCCAGTTTGAATACTGAAGATCTTGCATTCTGGGAAACCCTAGGTTCCAGGCACACAAGATTGATTGGTCAATATATATACATAATGTATGAGAGAGTAATCAATCCTGTGGGGAATAAAGTAGACAAAGGAAGGGAGATTACGGATTCAGGGATGGTGCGTTGCTAATTTAAAGAGGGATACCACGAGCCCTTAATAAAGATGATGATGTAAGAGCAAAGACTTGAAGAGTTGAGAGATGCAGACATAGGGAGAAAGAATAAACCAGGGCTGGGAAGTAGGAAGTTCAAGAGCCCTAAACTGTGAATGCACCTCCATATTCAAGGAATTGTGAAGAATCTGTGTGCCGTAGACTGAGAGGGTAGAAGACGAATAGGGGGTGTGGTAGAGGTTATTTGTGGCATTAGGGGACATCGTAAGGGATCTGGCTTCCATCTGGAGCAAAATGAAGATTCATTATGGGATCTTGAGCAGAGGAAATACGCATCTGACATGAGTTTTTAGAGGCTCGTTCTGCAAGTATGTTGAAAGTAGACCCGGAGAGGGAAGGATAGAAACAGAGAAATCACAGAGGAGATGGTGCCCCAGCTGGGATAATATCAGTGGATGTAAATGCATGATGGACTAGAATGGGGTGTGAGAGAAATAAAGCAGTCAAAGAAAACGCCAGAATTCTAGGGCAAAGCAACTAGAAGCAGAGATGAGATCAAGTGAAATGGGGAAGAATTCTGTGGTTACGAGGGGAAAGGTTGGCAGTCAGGAATCCTGTTTCAAACATGTTGAATTTGAAATATAACTTAGACATCAGGGTGAAGCACTGAATAGGCAGTTGGATATATAAGAAATAAGGTCTCGGCCAGAGATATAACCTGACTTTCCAAGCACATCTCCCAAATTATTTATTTATTTAAAGCCTCGTTTTACTTTATGAAATACTTCAAACAGTCAGAAAAATACAAACAACAATGTAATTTCCATTTGCGTATTGACCACTCAGATTTTAACATGTTAACATTTTGACACTGGATTGCTTTTAAAAGCAAGACCTTTTTGTGGAATGATTGAGTCTCTACCCCACCCTACATGCACAAGGGACTTGGTTACAGGTACCCAATTCTTCAAGCCCCAAGGCCATGTGCCCACATGGATGTTACACCATGGATCTCAGGACCTTGTTCTTATATTTTCAACCACTAGCCGCAGAGTCCGTTTCCCCCTTGACTTGTGCATTTATTTCTCTGACTTTGATGCCCCCTCTTAATTTCTGACACATGGGGATTTACTGTTCCAGTTCAGGCTTGGGTTAGTATTCATGTGATCTTTTTTCTAAAAATTCATTTCCTTATATTTTAACTGAGAAAAGATCCATATCCTATTGGTATACATTTCAGTAAAAAAAAAAAAACCTTTTTATTATTATATAAGAATTATATATTATTATATAAGAAGAAAATGATAGAAACTGTAATGGTTTCTCAAATACAGTGCATATATATTGAGTTTCTGAACAGATGGAAAGTTCTTTACGAATTGAATATCCTCTCTGAATGCTGAATTACACAGGGCAAGGAACACTGATGTTTCAGTCATTCATGACCAGATTCTATCGTCCATAAAAGCGGCAGTGTCTGTTCTAATTCCCAATGTATGTGCAGTACCAAAGACAATTCCTGGCGTGTAGCAGATGTTCGATGAACGTTTGTAATTTTCATTGCCTGAACAATTAAATGTCTAAGAGAAAGGGGGTCAATTATTTCTTGGGTCATCAGGTATTATTGAATTTCAAGAGAAGAAAGGGTAGAAAATAACTTACCAAATTTGGTTCCTTTTCAAGAACACAGATGCAGCCCTTGCCCAGAAATGTGGAAGTGGCATGGGGACAAATGCTACCAGTTCTATAAAGAAAGCAGGAGCTGGCAGGGCTGTGAATATTTCTGCATTGCTGAGAACTCGACCATGCTGAAGATAAACACACAAGAAGTGCTGGTAAGGTCCTGAGGCTTGGTCAGTGTTTGAAGTGTTCTCAAAAAAAGGGACTTTAAGAGAGTGTGCAGGAAGATTCTAACGAGTCAGTGTCTACAGATTTTCCCATTTGTTGCAATCGAGGGCTAAACCGTATTCCTATTGCTCTGACTGATCCCCTGAGATCATCCTTTGTGGAATGATCTCCACAAAATCCACCCCTTAGGAACATGAGAGAAAGCCCTCAAACTCCCCATCAGTCAGGAGTCAAGTGAAGAATACCTTAATTTCTTACCTCCTTTGGTTTGGGTAGAAAGGGAACAATATTGATGCAACATCAGAAAGATGAAAGTAGAACTTCTCGCTCTTCCATGTGAAACCGACAAAACTTTTGATGGAAAGATATTTAAGTAAATCATTGCCATCGTCTTCAGGTGAATATCCTGCCTTCCAGAGGTTTACAGTCTAACACAGGCTGGTCAAAGCAAATAGGAAAATAAAATGGGCACATACTGAGCTAAGTACATACAACTCAAGTGCAGTATTAAAATGGTACGAGTGTTCCCCTTTCTCTTACATTTGTCATTGCCTTTGGATTCAGTTCCTCAAGTAGTGTGACTATTATTTATTTAACACTGTGTTAGCAAAGGTCTGGGCACTGAGTAGTTTATCAACAAAGAGTTATTTAATTGAAATAAATACTCAACTAACAATGTACCATTCAATTGGGGGGGCACCATTCACTTGGAAACAATATTTTCAACTTCAGTGCTTTTGTTATGCCTGCTCTGTGACTATTGCTTAGTGATAATTTCATTTATATTTCCAGTAATCTTTTATGGAATCCGTATGTGCCATTAATTATTTGAGAGACTGAGGATGTGAAAATGAATAAAACAAAGTGGATGTCCTCAAGGAACTCATAGTATAGTGGAAAAGAAAGACATAAAAATGGATAATCAAAATAGATTTAGATAACTTCTGAGTTAAAGAGTGAGGCTAGATAGAAGGAAATAAATTACTTTAAACATCTTCAATATGGCCAGTAGAGAAGGAATTACATATATGTAAATAAACAAACATGTGTATACATATATATGAAACACTTTTCTTTCTTTCCTTCTTTGCCTGAGACATAAATCATCCTTATAAATTCTTCTCTTACCTCTTTCTGCATCAAAGTGTATTCATTATTCTTTCCTCCTTCCTGGTCAGTTCCTTTCACATGTATTTGTAAAGATTATGAATCTTTGGACCTGGAGATTGTCACAGTAAGTGAAGTAAGCCAGAAGGAGAAAGAAAAATACTATATGATATATGGAATCTAAAAAAACAAATGACACAAATGAACTTATTTATAAAACAGAAACAGACTCACAGAGCTAGAAAACAAACTTGTGGTTACTAGGGAGGAAAGGGGGGAGGTTGGAGGGATAAATTGGGAGTTGGGGATTTGCAGTTACTAACTACTATATATAAAATAGATTAACAACAAGGTCCTACTATAGAGCACAGGGAGTGATATGCAACCCCTTGTAATAGCCTAGAATGAAAAAGAATATGAAAAAGAATACGTATGTATATGTATAACTGAATCACTGTGCTGTACACCAGAAATCAACATTGTGACATTGTAAACCGACTATATTTCAATTCAAAAAAATTAGAGAATTAAATAAATAAATAAACAAACAAAGATTTCTTCCCCATTCTGGCATTTCTCCTTAGGTCTCCTTCCGTTTCCCAGAATCACTGCACATATTCTTTATGTCAGTCTTGTTTAATCCTGTGTTTAATCCTGTGACTTGAAAATAGTGGGTTATTTATAAATCCTGGTTGATATGATTGTCAGCTTCAGAACTTCAGGGTATAGTCCATGTTTATTAAGACGCAATAATTCTTCAGCTGGGACAAATTAACTGACCTCAGCATGGACACCTTTTCTCTTAAATGTACTCCGGTGTTGTTCTTGTACTAAAAGCGCTGGCCAGCCTGACCCATCTCTGTCCGCATGTAGTATGGCATCTCTAAAGCTGAAGTTTTCTTGTGTGCCTTTCACAGGACTTTGCCATGCCCCAGAGCTACTCTGAGTTTTTCTACTCTTATTGGACAGGGCTATCCCGCAACGGCAGCGGCAAGGCCTGGCTGTGGATGGACGGAGCCCCTTACTCCTCTGAACTGTAAGCCTTCAGCACGTTTCCTGGGAGAGGCACTGAATAGCGAGGTTTTGCTTGGGTGACCAGAGTCCAGCAGTTTGGTTCAACAAGCGTTATTGGAACATCTGCTTTGAGCTGGGATACTGTGTTTGTTGGAGGACGTCCAAAGATGTATAAAACATAGTGCTTAGTCCCAGAATGGCTTGTGAACCAGTGAGAGGGACAGACTGGGATTCACTGAGAGAGAGAAAGAGAGAAAGACTGAGGTCTCTTATGGATGAATAAACTGACGTCCAAGTTGCGATGGTGACGCAACCCCACAACTTGTCCACACCCAGAGATAGTGTAAGACCTCAGATTTCTTGGCTTTCTGTGCAGTGAACTGGGGAGCACATCTTTAAAAATACAGTCTCTGAGAATCGATTTACTGACAATGTAAACAAGAATATTATTAAAAATTAGTTTTACTCCTGTGAGTGTGTGTGGTAGCCTTTGAAATCGCAGATGTGTATCTGCATCAGCATATATGACAGTTTAAAGCTGTGTTTGAACACACACCTTTCTATATACCCATAAAGAGGATGTATTTTACCAGGGAATGGTACGTATTCAATGTAATTACTTTTATTTTACAGTTAAATAAACTGAGTCACAGATGAGATAGATAATTTTCTAGATGGCAGTTAATTCCATCGAATTTACAACAGTAAAGTACATCGAATTAAATTCTAATTTTAGTTAGAAATCATTTCTGTTGTTTTGGGTGATCTGAGGTGACTAAGAATGCACCTGGAAATTGAGGGACTGAGAGAAAAGAGACTGTTGACCCCGTCTTTCCAGTAAACTCATTCTGGGTATCTATTCTGTAATTTTATCAAGCTAAGGTCCATCCCTGTGTACTTTTTGGGTACTTAGCATTTCATTTTAGAAATAAACTGTGAAACAATTAACTCCCCCCCCCCTTTTTTTTAAGGTTTGAGATTACAATAGATTTCAGCAGCCTAAGAAGCAGGGACTGCGTGACCATCCTCAACGGAAAGGCTTTCTCAAAGGACTGCCGTGAGCTGAGGCGGTGCGCCTGTGAGAGAAGGGCGGCCAGGGTGGAGCTGCAGGGGCTCCAGCCGCCTCTCTGAGGTTGGGGCCACGTGTTGCTGGGGTCACGTGGAGGTGAATGGTTCTCCAGCGACAACTGCGACTTCTGACCCTCTGCAGAGAAACTGAAGACTCTGTTTTGCAGAACAAGGCAGTCTCGCTGTGTGTTCCTGGCATAGCTGGGGTTTCAGTTCCCATTTTCTCCCATTGAATCCCTGTTTATACCTTTCAGGTACTGAAGAACTGATAATAATAAATGTAAATAATGTAAAATGTGATTCTAGCATGGACTTGTGATGGAGGGAAAAGTCGGCATAAAGGTGCCCTTCAAAAGATGCTACCAGCCAGTGTTGTGGTTGTGTGCGCCTCATTGAGAGCTTGTAGAGAGTCTCAAGAGTGCTGAGTATTTCATTATTCCAGGAACACAGGAAGTCTTTGAGATGCGTGCTGTCTTCAAGAGGGCGGTTTTAACATTTTAAATGTTACATCTTTCCAGGCACGCTTATGTCACCAACACGTGGCTAAAGATGAGTGGTCCAGACTGCAGTGAGTTATCCAATCAGGTCACGGCAAGTGAAGGGTAACCGACATCTGCACCCAGGATGCACAGCTGGCTTCTTGCGCAGGGCTCCTTCCTCAGGGTGGCCACACACACAAGTATAACGGGAATGATCGCAAGTGACACCATCACAGACACTGACTTCGCTGGCTTATGGATAAATCAATTTTAGGAAAATCTGTTCTAATTATTTTAATTATTTTCAACAGTGCAAAGTGGGATGCTTCAGTTTCATTTTCAGTAAAAATCTATCTCTTAGTGAAATGATATTAAATTAGCAAATAAATGATAAAAAGAACACTTTTGTATTTATTCTCATAGGACTGTGTCACTTATCAATTGGTAATTGTAGATTTCTTCCTTAAGAATTTTCTCCTCGATTAGTTAGGACATTTCTTTATGTTGAACACATTTTGTGTTGATTTATTGTGCTGTGCAAAAAGAAAGGTGTCTGTGGCCATAAGATGGGAGCTTTAAATCCCTTATTCTGATTCATTATCGGGCAAATCCCTTTACTTCATGAGGTTTATTTCATTAAGGAGGAAGTGGAAATATTTACAATTTCCTCATGGTGTTACTGTTGGCTGAAATGAGGTACATGTGGAATTAGTTTCATAATCTATATTGCAATATAAAATGTATGGAATATTAAAAATAAGTAAAAAAGCAGAGAAGGGATTTAGTTTTTAAAAGTAGGGTAGTAGCGGGTGGGGGCTTAGCTCAGTGGTAGAGCATATGCTTAGCATGCCCGAGGTCCTGGGTTCAATCCCCAGCACTTCCATTAAAAAAATAGGGGAGGGAGAGAGGGTACAGCTCAGTAGTAGAGCACATGCTTAGCATGCAGGAGGTCATGGGTTCGATCCCCAGTACCTCTGTTAAATAAAATAATAATAATAATAATAATAATAATAATAATAATAATAATAATAATAATAATAATAATAATAAACTTAATTACCTCCCTCCCCCTCAAAAAATAAAGTTTAAAAAAAAAAGGAGCAAAAGCAAGCATAAGCAACCTTCTCTGGAGACTTACATTCATGAACAGATGGTAGAGAGGCACCCACATCAGGGAGCTGTGGATATTACCCAATATTTTCTATGATGGGTGCAGGTACTTAATGAATGTGTTTAATACAAGAAGCACATAACCAGAGACAGGGATGAAGCCTTTAGTTAAGCGATTATTTTTTAAGCCTTGCTACTGCAGAAAGAAAATATGGTTCATACGAGAAGGTCCAATGATTTTGTGAACTAAGGTGTCACATTGAGATTGCAGACATAAAGTTTTGACCTCTGGCATCCTACAGTCCTACAGACTAGTTCAGGGCTGGGTGACTCTTTAAATGCCATTGCTTTAAGGAGTCTGGCTGCGTGGAGGGTAGGTGTTGGATTGTGTTCTCTCTCCAAATCTGCAACCTAAGGGAAAGTGTCACTTTAGATGGCTAGGAGCGAAAAATAAGAGCATTGATTTGATATTTGTTGTTCTTGAGGTTATTTCTATTCATCTTTGTCCTCAGTTCCCTCGTCTGCATAACAAAACCCACAGTATCGATCACAATGTGAGCAAATACTGCAAAAGAACAGGAAAGGAGCATGGGACAGCATTCTCTCCACAAAATTTTTCTTCTTCTGTTTTTTTTTTTAAGAATACAACAATTTCAGACTATTTCATGACATATGAGAATTACATGGGATGAAAGTTTCAGTGTCCCTAAATAAAGGTTTATTGGAGCACAGCTACGGAAAAAAAAAAAAAAAAAGAAAGAAAAAGAAAAAGAAAACAAAGAATCAGAACATGAATTTGAAGCATGATTTTCTCGGGACAGTTTTCCATTGAGAACCAGAGAGAGCAGCGCCCTGTGAGTTGGTTTTCTACCACGAGACTTTTTTTCTTCTAGGCTCTTGTGTGTTGAGGTAATTCTGAAGCAATTGTGGGAAAAGTCAAATGAGGATCATGGCCTTTCCTGGTAGATCTGAGTTCCCCAGGGTACAAAATGAGCCGTGTCTTTTCCTGAGGATATTGAACCAGCTCTTAAACACTTATCAACAGGAAACAGGCCAGGAGCCCTGGAACAGCAGGAAGTGTGAGAAGTGTGCTGGGAGCTTCTACTGTGGAGATAGAAGCAGATTGCAAAATACGTAGAAAGGTCTAGAAGGTTGTCTCAGCGTTGGCCTCAACATTTGGGAGTCAAATACTTTCCAAAGGGATTCTTGCATTTTTTGAAGAATGCCAAATGCAGCACGATCGGATTTAAAGTGTACATAACTTCTTTCACAAAGCTCATCGCATGAATAGCTTTTTAGACTCTAATGATACATTTTATTTTATCAATAGTACGATTCTAAAGTTTTTCTTTTCACACATTTAATGTCTTTTGAACAGACTATGTTAAAAAGCTTCTTTACATTTGTAGAACAGAGTTCTATTTTTCCTACTGTCTGCCTTTTTAAAAATGATTCTGGAACTCAATGAGATGGATTAAAGAGACCCCATTCCTTACTGGTGGGAGAAGGATATGAAACTGGTTATCCTGGAGCTGAGGTCCAATCTCTTACCGCTGTGTTGAAAAAATGCCTTGCTATACCTGGCCAAGAGCCAACTGCAAGGAAGAAATCTTCCCCGACCCCTGCCACATCTGTGTGGAAAGCAGCACCATCACTGAGGAAACCTGAGAGGTTTGCGCCAGCTGCACTGTAGACAAGACTGGTAGACATGGCATTGCGTGCTGGCAGATGACATCAGCCGAAGGATGTTTGCCTCTTGCTTCATTGTCCTTCTTCTAAAAAGGGTTATTAAATGCTTCCTATCCTTTCTCTAAACACAGCTCCATGACAATACTTTGAGGAGTCTTGAAGGAAAACATTCTTTATTACTCAAATTTGCTATTGTTTCTCTTTATTCCAGGTTATTATAGTCATCTGCCAGCTGCCAGCTGTCAAAACCAAACAGAGGAGATGACTTATAGCATGTTTTCTTTGCTATTTTCCTTTTATAAGTTCAGCAGAAAATGGGAGAGAATCCCTTTTATTGGAAATTCCCACCATGTAAACTCAAAGACAAGGGTAAATAAAGAAATAAACCTCAAAAAGCGCTCTTCCAATCCTTAAAGGACATTCTCTTTCAGAGGTTGTCTTTTACAGTAGATTTCCCAGTTGCTTTGAATAACTTCCACTGCCCCAGTAAATTAGGTTTTATTTTCCGTTACTTCTTTAAGTGGTGCCCTTATTATAAGGCGAGAAAGATGAGAATCTAATGTATCTTAGCTACTCCGTGTGAGAAATGAAAGACTGAATTTAGCATATATTTGATGAGAGTCTGCTGTATGGTAAAGGTAAGGTGCTGTTCTAAGGAGGGTAAGTGGCAGAAAGGTAACACACTAATACTTAGAGAACTCTTTCCTCCTTTCAATCACAAGACATTTTCACATCCATTGTCTCTGGGGAACAAGCGAGTCTATGCTTCAAGAAGCCCATAGACTTAGGACAGAGAAAACCTAAAGATTTATTTGAAAAGACTAATTAACTTTATTTATGTATTTAATGGAGGTACTGGGGATTGAACCCAGGACCTCATGCACGCTAAGCATATGCTCTACCACTGAGCTGTACCCTCCCCCCACAACTTTAAAACAGACATCCTCTCCAGACAGTTGGTGACAATTTATCCATACACTTTATCTTCTCAATATTTCTATAGCCTGAGCAGGGAATGGGGACATTTTTATCTGGAATGCGCACATGAGGTTGATGCCCTGGGATGGCTGGTGATTTACACCCAATGATAAAGGTGTGTGTTAAACTCTGTGCAAGGGCTGTTCTCAGCAATTTACATGTATTCACAGCTTAGTCCTCAAACAACATCTTGAAGTAAGTTCTATTATTATTTTACAATGAGGAGATTGAGACACAGAGAGATGCAGTGAAAAGTGCTGGTGTGTCAACCTTGAGAATTCAAGCCATGAGTCTGATTGGTGAGCAGTGGGGACGGGCAGTGAGATGGAGGCGAGACCCTGACATTGGCAGCCTGACTCTTCCCACAGCTTGCCTGTAGTTCTGCTGGTTCTTCTCTCCAGGAGAACCCTGCAGTCCTAAAAATGGTACTGTCTTACCATCCCTTCCAATCTGAAGAAGCCACATCTCTGTCCTCCCATCCTACTGGCCTGATAACATAATGCGTGGGAGCCCAACAAATGCATAGAAAGATCTGGCAAACAGTGAGTTTAAAAGATCACGTTTCTTTATTTACTAAAAAAGAATATCAATCAGCTAAAACCGCACATCTCCCCAGTGACTTACAGATTTCTCTGCGGAGTTTAAACTCACACTAGGTTAAAAATAGAAGGAGAGAAAGACAAAAAATGACCAATGAAAATAATTTTTCTTTAGTTTGTTCTCAGCTCTTTAAGGTTTCGTCCTCTGATGCTCTAAATCAATTTTATTCTTATCAATTTTTTTTAAACAACATCAAAAGACTGTCTGGAAAGGATTGAGGAATATTGCCAAGTGTAAATGCTAGACAGGTTTGGGTTTCAGGTAGTGAGTTTCACAGCCCTCTGACTGGTTTACTTCTGTGCTGGCTTTTGGGCTGTTTGTGATGGGTTTTCCAACAACCTGTTGCACATACTAGCATGATAGAGAGATGACTTCAAGCTTAGTTTCTTTCAGGTAGATCTTAATGCGTACTTCTCACAGATGAAATATTTCCAACTGCTGCAGTTGGCGGAAGAAAGGATCTTGTCTTTGAGGTATCCACACACCTGGTTAGTTGATGGGGGTCCCTGTGCTGGCGACCTGGAGAGGCAAGAAGTCAGTGCATCTGAGGTTAAGCATGGGGCTTATGGGGATGTTCTCCTGGGCAACAGAACGAGAGATGCACAGCTTTTTGTTTTGTTTTAATCTGTCACCCTCCTGCGATAGTTTTGTCCTCTTTCTTCAAAAACAGAGCTATTTTCTCTCAATAAAAGATGTGAATATTATTTCAACAAGCAGCATATTTAAAAAAAAAGTTTGGTTACACAAAGATAGGCTCTAATTTCAAATCTCTTTTCTGACTCTTAATTCTCAAAATGTGAAAGCACCTGATTCCTTTGACCAGTCTCCTCAGTTCTTTCTGAAAACTTAATATGGAAATTGCTTAGTGATTACTATAATCGCTTGCCCTTAGCCCTCTCTAGCCATTAAATGGTACAAAGGGGATGTGCCTGATTACATGATTGCATAATATTGTTCATTCAGACTCTCTAATTTTGATGTGAGTGTCCTGGAGGGTAATGACAGAGGGGCTGAGAAGGTTCAGGGACAGAGAGGTTTAGAAGCCATGTAGCTACTCTTAAATTATCTTGGCTTTGATTCCAATCAGAAGCCTGAAAAATTATCACCCTGGTTCTGTCTCCTGGAGGAAATGTAAGGTATAAAATCAAATGAACCTTTGAATTCCCTTATGTGTCTAACTCCCCTTGGACCGTTTCCCTCAGAGACTTACAGGTCAGGAGCAGGAGGAGAGCCATCCTGCCAAAGCCAAGGTTGGCTGGGCCCATCCTGAGACAGTCCCACCCAGTAATCATAGTTGCTTTTGGTCTTCCTCAGGCTGCCAGTGATAAAGTCCTATAAAAAAAATAAGACCTGAGCAGTGAACTGAGAGAATGAGAGGAGAAAGAATCCCAGAAAATCTAAACACACACACAAGCCCAATAAACTACCATGAAATATAAAGTGTGGTATTTTGCCTACACAGAAATAATTGGAACTTGAGAGCTGGAGAAAGGGGTGGAGGTTAAAGGAAAGGATACTTATTTTTCCCAGTTGCTAAATGATCAATGTGATGTTAAGGGTTATTGAAAAAAATAGGTATCTGGCATCAAAATAGTTTTAACAGATTCAGAATTTGGTAGACAGTATATGTCTTTCCCAGGATACTTCAAAGTGAGAAATAGTTTAGAAGATTCCAGAAGCAACTTAACTGTATGCGTATTTTGTTAGAAGAAATATTTCTAACTGTTGTCACTAAATTTGCACAGAAAAATTAGTGCAAATCCATAATCATAATAGGTGAGTCCAGCTTGCCTTGGTTTACTGCATGCATATCCTTACCAAGTTGTTCTCTATTATTCTTATAGAAATGAACTTTGACTAATTACTGAATATAGAAGGCATACATTTTTAATAAATTCAGAAATGTGTAACGTGTATTCTACTTCACACACAACTTACAGGTCAAATGATTTCAGGGGAACATCTTACTGTTTGCTCATTAAGATTTTAGTAAACTAGGTTTAATGCCAATTAAGCATTTTATTTGGCAAATGCTTATTTTCAGAGAACATTCCATTTCGTGATGTCACCTCACTGTTTATACTTCTACGTTTCCTGGATAATTGCAAAATTACAATAGGTTATTATACTTCCCTACAGCAATGAAAATTATAAATTTAAAACACATGCAATTGTAATGTATGCATATCTTGGAGTGGATTAGCATGTCACAAAATGGCAATGTCCTTTCCCCTTTTTGATTACCAAAGTTCATAGAATTAACATATTGTCCTCAATTTCTAAATAGCCATTCCGTTTTTTGTTTCTCCAATTAATAGGGAAACAAACCATGTTAATTACTACTTTGTGTTCAACTCTTCTTTTTCAATAAATATACTATGGTTAGGGAGTATCAAGGAACTCTATTTTATGAGAATCAGTCCTTTTTTTAACGTATAATATGGTATTTTCAGAATGATATGAAACCATAAAACAGTGTTTACCATTTCTTCTTTGGTGTCTATTTGTAGAAGATTAGAACATTCCTCTAAACAAGCCTCTTGACTGGCGAGCCAAACTTTCCAGTTTTCAAAGACATGGTAACAGCTTTCTCCATTCTGAATCCAGTTGTCTGGACAAGGGCCGTGCTTATGGGCTTTGAATATAAACATTTTATTAAAGTTATTATTAAAATGTTAGTAGCACATCCCCTCAAATGACCCCCTTGTATCTCTCTCAGTAAAGCTGAACTCTAACTGAACGGTTCATGTGATACAGTGCTTACCAATTTCAGCTCAAAGGAATTTGAATTTGGTAAGGAGGCTGAATTTGGTAAGATTTATATAATTATTTCCCAAATGTGATAGGTCTCTAAGAATTAGTTCAAGATAAAATTAATTGGGGAATATCTTTTCCTAAATTGTTCCTCTTCTATAATAATTGGTCTGATTAATCTACTTTTATAAATCTTTCCTCTCTTTAACTTTACATCATTTATAGTCTTCATTTGTTTGCTTATTGTTTCATGTCTGTTAATCTTACTGAACCAATTTAATTGAAATGTACTGAAACTGAGCCATTAGGTGAGCAGAATAATAAGCCTCAAGTTGATGTTTAAATTCTGGGAGTTAAACATGAAAATATTCCTTAAGGAGCAATTTGAAAATATGTAGGTGAGGAAAACTGAAGAAAAACACAAGTGACCAATATGTTTATTTTCAGGCGTTGATGTAACTAAGAAGTGAGCCATAATGTTTAAACAGTTTTACAGAACCTATCTTAAGAGAGAATGTATTCACAAAAGAGAGATGTTTAAATGTGTAAAAGAGGAAACAAAGAGTAAAAATCTGACCAAGTGTTTCTGGCACAGTTTTATAGAGGCAAAGACGCAGAAACTTCCAGAACTCTAGTTTCTAGAGAAAAACCTTCTGCTAAGGGTTACAAATAATTCATTATCAGTTTCCAAGGCCCAGGTGTCAAGTTACTGAAGGTTCTTCAATATCCTTTGCTTGGAATACGTTCTAATCAACGTCTTGAATATTGTTAAAGTTGTAGCATAAGTGGTGTTGACAATGCCAGTTGATAGTAGAGAACACGGTGGATTTGTTGGTCTCCAAAATGGATATTGTCACTGATTTAAGGTTGATGGCTCAGAGGTATCCATATCTCATGCTTGCAATAGTCTGTTATATTTAAAAACATTGCTGTCTTTTTAAACATTTACTTGACTAAATTTCAATTAGAAGAAGCTATGGTAGGTTTTTGACCTCTCTCATTAACGGTTACGTAAATGTTATCCACTACAGGGAAGTTAATTCTCTAAATTATATGTGTGAGTGTTATCAAATGCTGATTCAGTAACAATAGAATACTTGATACCCTATTAATAGGTAGAAATAAATGCTTATAAGGTATAAAAAAGATAAAACTTATGTAACTTACTAGAATTTTTTAAAAGAGCTGAATCCTGCGTTGTTACAATTTTTGTAAATACCCTAATTTTCAAAATGAATTTTCTGCTCAAAGAGTTATCTAAATTTGAGTCTAGAGCAATATCTAAACTAAATAAATTGAGGAATTTGGAACTATAATTAAAGATACACTTATAAATTTGCATGATGGGATAAAGCATGGAATGTTATTTCTTTAAAAAAATCTTACCTGCTAATCTTACACATTCCATTTTGACATCTGACTGTATATTTTCCTTATCTGCATTTCTTGGAACCTCAGTATTTTCCACATGCTATTGATATATATAAGAGAGACTGAACTGAAAAGCAGATCAAAATTATGTCTCTCCTATTATAAAATCCTGACTACAATTTTAGGGAATAAAATGTGTCACCTTTTTTTTTTTTCTTTAAATTGGTGTACACATTTGTATCTGCACAGTGGGAGCGGATTTTATATCAATTACCTGAATGGAAAGAGTTTTGCATCAAGGTTTGACAACATTGCATCTGGAGGCGATGGTTTCTATTCCATCGTGTGCAGTTCAGCAGGGCTCTGTCCTGTTGGATGAGTTCTTCTTGCTGCTTCCTTGAAACAGTGGACACCTGGAACACTTCAAACCATAACAATCAGATAAAATGCGGACATATAACAAAGTAATCCTTCAACACAGACTAAAGAGTGCTACAAATTACTGATGATATTTGAGACTAAAAATGACAAATGATGCACAGTAGAAAGGGTCTTTGACATCCCTGCTTCCTTATTCACCCAATCCCAGCCCCTGAAAGTGGTCAGGTTTACCAATTTTTAAAAAAATTCTTCCAGAGATATTTTGACATTTACCAGCAAATAAACATAAAATCCCTTCACTTTACACAAATGGTAATAATCTTTTTACATGGCTTTTCATCTTTTACCACTTAAAATATATTTTGGACATAATACTATGTTAGCACGCAAAGAGCTTTCTCATTCTTTTGTTATATAGGATTCTATTGAATGGATGTACTGTGATCCATTTTAATAATTCTCTACTGACTTTTAGACTATTTGTAGTCTTTTGGTATTACAGAAATAAGTATTACTGTCGTAAAGAACCTTGGTTATACATAATTTCACACGCGTGCAAATATATTTGTAAGATAAGTTGATAGGTCAAAGTTCTTGTGCATTTAAATTGTGTTAGATGTTTCCAAATCACCTTCCATGTATGCTGATGCAAATTGTATGGGAAACCCTTAGTTTTCTCTTCTGTGAGCCTTTCTCCTGTGCATCTTCTTTGCTTTTACACCACCACCATCCCTACACTGCTGACACGGTCACCAAATGTGTGGTCCCCGCCCCCCTCTTCCATACACCATCTAATTCAGCTCTGACACTAGCTTCCTGGAAATAGTGTCAGATCCCACAGGTCAAGGGCTCAGACCCACAGGCTGTAACGATACGCATACATAAAAGCTATGTGTGGCGTGTAATCTGTCCACCTGTAGATTGCTTTGAAGATACCCGTTCGTACTTACACTTGAGACCCAAGAAAATGGAGGTTGCTAATGAGCCTGTGCAGAAAATACACAAAAGCACCACCGCCAGACACCATGCTCCTAGACAAGGAAAAGAGACAATGAAATGGAGTTTGAGAAAGTAGATGAGTGATGTGGGTCAGACTAGGACTAGACCGAGTGAAATAAGGAATTAACAGTAGCCATTCCTCCTGGAGAATCGCTGAAGCCTCATAACTGCGTGTTAACAGGAAAAAGTGAACTCAGACTCTTCGAAATGCAAGTGATAACTTGCGATACACTTGACTTGGGAAGATGCCAAATTGAACAGCATTAGTAATATACTTCTGTTACCCTTACATGGCACCACAAACTTAGTAACCAGTTAGATGTAGCCTCTCCCAACAATCTTTCCGAGATGATGGCAAGCCAGGCAGCAGGCTTTAATTTCTGAGAGCAAAGATGCCGTCTCAAATCTCTTCCCCTCTTGTCAGTGTCGCTTGGCTGTGATTGGTTCAAAGGTATTTCCCTTTAAACATATGATTTTGGATGAGGATTTTTTTTTTTAAGGTAACATTTGCAACTATTCAGGAAGGGAAACTGAGAAACGTGTGTTTTTTTTATATTCTTTTTAAAAATTTTTCTTTAATTGAAGTACAGTCAGTGACAATGTGCCAATTTCTGGTGTACAGCACAATGTCCCAGTCATGTATATACAAACACATATTTGTCTTCATCGACTTTTTCATTAAAGGTTATTACAAGATATTGAACATAGTGCTATACAGAAGAAGCTTTTTAAAAAATGTATTTTTATATATAGTGGTTAACATTTGTAAATCTCAAACTTTCAAATTTACCCCTTCCCACACCATTTCCTCAGTAACCATAAGATTATTTACTATGTCTGCAAGTCTGTTTCTGTTTTGTAGGTGAGTTCATAGTGTCCTTTTTTGTTTCTTTTTTTTTAAAATTCTGCATATGAGTGATATATGGTATTTTTCTTTCTCTTTCTGGCTTATTTCACTTAGAATGACAATCTCTAGTCCATCCATGTTTCTGCGAATGGCATTATTTTATTCTTTTTATGGCTGAATAGTATTCCATTATATAAATATACCACAACTATATTCTTAATGCTAGACAGAGAAAAATGCATGAAATGTTATCTTTGCATAGTTTGGTAGGCTGACTAATGCCCCTGCCCAAGATGCCTATGTCCTAAGCTCTGACACCTATAGATGTTACCTTATGTGGAAAAGGAGACTTTAAAGATATAACTAAGTTAAAGATCTTGGGATGGGGAGATCATCCTGTTTTATCTGGGTCATTACAAGTGAGATGTGGATCAGAGGGACAGACTGCCTTATGATGAAGGGAGTAGAGAGACATTTGAAGAAGTTCTGCTGATGTCTTTAAAGATGAAAAAGGAGCCATCAGTCAAGGAAAGCAAGAATGCAGCTCTAGGAACTGGAAGATGGAGAATGAATTGTCCCCTAGAACCACCTCTAGGGAAGGTAGCCCCATGACACCTTGGTTTCAGGCCATTTTGGACTTCTGACCTGTAGACCTATAAGAAAATGAATTTGTGCTGTATTAAGCCCCTACATCTATAGTAGTTTATTACTCAAACAATAGAAAACTAATAGAAATATTAAAGAATATAGAACTGATCCAGGCTGATGAGAGTTGGCCAGTTTTTTCAACTTATGTTTTCTCTTTTTTTGTCCCTTAGTATTTATCAGATAATTTGCAGAGTGTTTCACTGTGGGAACTAAAATTATACAAAATATATAATTTCTTTCACTTATTTTCCAAATCCAGGGATTTTTCTGTCTTTCCAGCAAGCAAAAGAGAGAAAACCAATGTGTTACATATTTATCAAGTCCATCTCTCTTTTCCTTTTTCAACTTTACCTACCCCTCCTTCACTTCACTTCATTTTAATATTAGCACATTCCGCACATGATAATACTCTGAAGTGAGGAATGTCAGATTAGAAAAATCTCTTGGTCTCATTGTAAAGCAGTAACAAACGAAAGCCCATAAACCACAAGGTCTTGGTCTGAATCACTGGAACTGATTACCTGAATTTTTGGTGGAAGACCGATGCTTCTGGTAAGGGCTTGGTGTCGGATTATCCCACTGAAGAGAGGTGTATGTTTCATCCTCCTGCATGTCTGAGATGCTCTGACAGGCGGGGCAGTCCACTTGAAAGGCTGAGACAAATAACTCCTTTTGTAGTCAGGAGCAGATTAATGAAAGAACTGAAATTAGCTGCCTTTTCACACCAGTGGGGAAATATACTTGAGTTTAAGGAATAGAACAGGTGTATCTTCATCCAGAAAGCAGAAGTTTATGAAGTTTAAGCCAAAGCATAACTTGGTAAAGAAGGAAGTGAGAAAGAAACTGAACTCCAAATGGCCAATGATAGAAGTTTATTGTTCTGGATTCTACAATGCCGCAGAGGTTGAAGGTGATAACACTGGATTGCTGTTAAGATGGAAAGGCTAGAAGCGCAAAGAATGACCTTGAGGACAAAGGTAAGCCCATTGCTGATGTTGGGCAAACCAGTGCATAAGGACTTGTAGATCTCTGTGTTTCCCTAAATGAATGTACACACTGTATTAACTGGGCTGATGCAGCTGCTGGGACAAATGAACCTCAAAATACCAGTCATTTAACACAATCAGAGTTTATTTCTCACACACATAAAATTTCAGCTCTAGTAATCCTGGTCAGGGGGCAGTTTTTCTCCAAATGTGACCCCAGCTCCTTCTAACCTGTGAGTAATTAAAGTCTCGTAGTTCCAGCCATTGAGGGGGAAAAAAAGAGGTGGCAAATTCACATTTGCTTCTTGAGCCATAACCTTGAAGTACCACGTGCCACAGCCACATCCACTAATCTAATGCCCATGTTTGGATCTACAGGTTGGTCCTGATAAATATAATTTTTGCCTTTCTAAGACACTTTCCCTCTAGAAGGGAAGTATGAATTATTTAGTGGATAGAGGGCCATTTGGACCACATCCTATGACTACGGCACTGGTATTGATTTTTGCTTATTTTTTGGGGTGGGTAATTAGGTTTCTTTGTTTATTTATGTTTTAGAGAAGGTAGTGGGAATTGAACCCGGGACCTTGTGCATGTTAGGCTTATATACCGCTTGAGCTATACCGCTCCCCGCCCCCCCCCCCCCCCCGGCACTGGTATTGATAACTTTGATACTTGAATCATCATTCTTATATTGGCCATTTGTCTTTATGGCTGAAAGTCATGTCTCAGTAATGTACAGTCTGCAGATCCCAGCAATCTGCAAGACTCTCTTTTGTTTCAGTGTCTTACTGGTCCATCACTGACCTCTGTAGTGGGAGAAGACAGATGGCACACTTCAGGGGCAATCTGAAGGCGTTTAACAAAGATGCTCCTACAGAGTCCTGGGAAGGATTAAGGGAACCAAAAAGGGCAGTGAAATATGAGTTGAGAAGCTATGATCACCCCCCATGTCTGAAGGGTTAAGGGGGAGGTGTTTATTGGAACTTTGTTTCTTGTCTGACAAGGACCATGGCCTGAGGTGTAGACCATGAAGCCTCTGCCAAACAATGGCAGGGTAGGACAGAGCCAGGGGCATAAACACCCTTGATCACCACCGCGTTTGCCCAGATGCTGCTGTACGTCTGAGTTCCGCCTCCCAAGGCGCAGGGTGGGACCGAGAGGACCTCCAGCGGCAAATGGAGACCATCCAGCAAGTCTTCCAAATATTTCATATGATTTTCATGGGACCTGAGATTCTGACATGGAAAATAATGTGACCTAACTCCCTGTCACCTTTACAACGGAATGCTTTCTATCTTGAGGTGAAGAAGAGGAAGAAAGCACTAGCACACCGAACGTGCAGCGAGTAACATCGGGAACTCAGAAACGGAAGCTGCCGTTCATTTCCAGGTGCTCGCAAATTCCATCAGCACTAACTGTCAGTCTCAGAAGGAGCTGTTTTCCCCAGTACAGTATATTCTCTGATAAATTTATTTGTGTGAAACACTGGGCTCTCCCATACTAAAAGATTAATATGTCACTTGTGTTATTCTTGCTGTTTTTAATTATACTACCTTATTTATTATTCATTATATCCCAAGCGCTGGTTCCAAGGGCTTCGACATGAATTATTTTGGTTCTCACAACAGCTCAACGAAATAAGCACTACTGTGAGTATGTTGTAGCTGAATTGCAAATTGAGGCACAGAGAAGTCGAAGCATTTAGCAAAGTTCACTTATGCAGTTAAGCAGAAGTGTTAGTATGTAAACTAGGTGGTCTGATCACAGAACCTGTGCTGTTAAAATCTATGTTATTCTGATTTCCTGTATAAGATGCTTTTGGTATGAGTACCAGAAAAAAAAAAAAAAGAATCTTTGTAGATACAATTTAATTGGTTTACATTTTTGAAATGCATTTTCGAAGTGCCCTCCAATGTTATTCTTTGAAATTTAGTTGTGTCGTAGTGATCTAAAATATATGCATTTCCATTCAGAGGGGAGATGAAACACTAAATTCCAGAGAGATGGCTGATTTTTGGATGATTTGCTGAATTATTAGTTCCTATTTGTTTTCTCTAAATAAACAAGTAAAAAATAGGAAAATAACAGAGTACTGTGCCCCCAAAACCCAGATCTCGGGACCTTTGAAGTAAAAGCAGGATCCATGATATTTCTGTTTTTTTTTTTTTTTCTCAGCTCCCTAAATCTGCTTGTTTACTGCTAGTCTAAAATAGAATAGATTCACATGCCTTTGGATGTCAGTGCACAAAGCTATAGAAGTCATACATATTTGCTGAGTATTTATCACATGCTTGGTACTCTGCTCAAGGCTTTACATGATTGTATTAAATGATCCTCACAGCCCCTTATGAGCAAGGTAGCAATAAACTCATTCCATGTGTGAAGAAACCTGAGTTTTAAAGAGACTAACCAACTTACCAGACACCAGATAGGGAGTCGGTTCTAAAGTAATGTTTCTCAACATTAAAGATGGCTTGTATCAGAATCAAGCAGGGGTGCTCATTAAAAACACAGGACTCTTCGTCCTCAGCCCCCCAGCTGAGAGCCATATGTGTTTGTGTTTCAACATCGACGTTTTCATAAGCACCTCGGCTGAGATGTTTGAGAATCGTGTTCACACATTTTACTACCACTGATCGCAGGAGAAAGAATACTTTCCGGAAGGCTGTGAAAAGAAATGAAATTTTTGCCTATTATCCTGTTAAAGGGTGCCTCTCCACATATCTCTAAATACTTCACGAGTTACTCGGCAGAAACCAAACATAGAACTACCCGGAAAGGAACGAGATAAAGCATTTGTGTTTGCTGCTCAACTAGCCCGCAGGCCTTGTTCAGAAGCATTTACTCAGTTTAAAACCCCATCAGTTTTCTTGCAAGCTTTATTCTCCTTCTCTTGGACAGAAAATGACTGCTGCTGGGTCTGACCAAAGGCGGACCTGGAATAGAAGTTGTGCTTGCATAGTGTTTCACTGGTTGCTGGGCTTTCTAACGAGCTACCTCGCACAATGAGAAGCAAGTATGTTTCCGTTTCCTGTGAGGAGGGAGCTGTGTTTGATGGCATAGAATAGAAAACGGGAAAGTCATGGTGTTTGCTTTCCCGGAGTTTCTGAGATAATTAATACTCTGAAGCTTTATTTTAGGTTGTGGAACTGTGAGGCATACAAGGCAGGTGTTATCCTATTTTATTTTATTTTTCTCCCCTTCATGGAGGCACTGGGGATTGAACCCAGGACCTCTTGCACACTGAGCATGGGCTTTACCGTTGACCTATACCCTTCACCTCCAGGTAGTATCTTATTTTAAATATAAGAAAATGGAAGAGGTTACCTGACTGCTTCATGGTTGTACTTGAGTTTAGTAATCACATCATCTAAACTATTCTACTGATTCCAAGTTTAGTATGCCTTCCACTACCTTATGCTGTCTTTCAAGCTTAGGTATTTTGCATAGTCTCAAAGTTAGATACTTTGCACAGTTCAAGTCATTTAAGCCCTAACCTTCTTGTTTCAATGTAAAATGTATGTGTTTATATCTAAACATGCAGTGAATCATAGTAAGTTGAGATAATTAGGAATAGAAGACAAGAAAAATGAAAATTAATGGAAACAGAACAATTGGGAAACAAAGGATCAACTCACAGACCAGCTTCTGGATGTATTAAGAAGGTACTAAGTTATTCCTTAGCATAAAGGGCTGTATAAAGAAGGGGGTAAGAGGGTGCTGGTCGGAAAGATAATGTAAAGATGACTCCAAGGGGAATAAAGGGAAAAAATAAGCAATTTTGTGGCTAGTGATTCCTTCTTCCAGATCTTTTATTGTCCAATCAAGCCCTTGCCTGTGACATCTTGCCCATCACTTTGCATTAGAGTAGTTGGTCCAGCTTGGCCCTACCTGCCTTCCTCTCACACATAAAATAATGCTTGTTCTCACAGAAGGTGGGGTGAATTTTCCCATTATGAAAATAAGCACAAGTCATATTTCCCATTTCGCTTCCAGAAAGCTTAAACCTGTGAATGCAAAAGGTAGAATTAGTTCCTTTGAAAGTGAAATAATCAACATCCAGACTCTGTATGTAGTATTTTGTTGCACAAAGTAGACACAAGAAGTATGGAGGAAAGCAACACTCAGATCATTGGGAAACTTCCAATCTGCTTGGCAGTAGGATGCATGCACAGTTGAATGGCTCAACAGAAATTTAACATAGCATAAGACTAAGCAGCACATGAACAGTAGGTACCGCAGGAGTCCAGAGGAAAAGACGGATGGGGATCCGAAATGATGAGAAAGGCTTTAACTTTTCATCTAACATCGTACTTTAGTTCTGTCTTGAAGGAAAGGTAGGACTGAGATAAACAGAGAGGAGCTCCTACAGGGGGCCCTATAGGCGAGTAGCTGTACATTATGGAAATGAGCTCAAGGGAAAGTAAGTTGATTAAATATTTTGGACATGAGGATCTAGGCTGTAGGGTAGCAGATATAAGACAGCTCCCCACTACACAGCTATGACAAGAGGACAAAGGATGTATATTTATTAATTCATTTGCCAAATATGTATGGGATACCTACTACGTGTCAAGTTTGTTTTATGTGCTGATGATAAGAGTGATAAAGACAAGGTCCTTTCTACTGGGAAACTTACGTTAGAGTGAGACACTGTTGGTAAGAATCTAACCAATAAATAGAAGATTTCAGAGAGTGGTAAGAGTGATGAAGAAACTGAACAGTGTGATAGGATAGACTCGAGTGGAGGTGGTGGAGGGAGCCTAACCTAGTTTGGATAATTAAAGTTGGTCTCACTGAGGAAGTGATGTTTAAACAGAGACTTGAGCCACAAGGAGGAGCCCGTCAGGGAGTTCCTGAGGCGGAGCATTCTAGAAGGAAACAGCAAGTACAAAAGCCCCTAAGACCACAAAATGTGTTTCATTTTTTGGAAGAAAAGAGGGGTCACCAGGATTCCTGCCATATTGTGAACGAGGTGAAGTGTAAGGTCTATGAAGAAGCTTGCTTGTACTTGTGGTATTCTTGGCCCCCATAGTAAGTATCTGTTGAATACATTAATTAAACATTAAAGTAATGATCAGATTGTAAAGGTTTTGGTTATCAGTTTGAATTTTAACTGGAGAGATACTTTACAAGACAAACAAAAGGTGATTAGAGATTGGGATGCCATATTGGGTAACTCAGTGTAATTGGCCCCTCTGCCCGAATTGAATGTAGAAAGATGGAGATTTTTGACAGGAGCAGTGGAATCACCTTGTGATTGATAATGTGCCTGATTCGTGGAGACCCCTATGGCGAGGTAAAATGATACTGAAGAGTCAAAAGAAGCCTCAAAGTAGTAACACTCAACCATAAAATAATGAGGATGGTAATTTTGTACTAAAAATATGTGAAGAGAGTCAGATCAAACTGAAAAAAAAAAAAAAACCAACCCTCTCACATAAAATATTCCAATCATAAAGCTGAGGGTAGAAATGAGAAATGAATGGGAAAAAAATACCAGGAATAGAGGTGGACTGTGACTTAGATAAAGAGCAGAGGGACAGGAGAGTAGGGAAAGAAGACTCTTATTACGGGTGTTCTCCTGTTAGGATCAGGGTGGGAGTGACTCAGCCAGTGCTGAGGTAACACGCAGTGTGATACGGAGCCACCTCCCCACTTTTGAGCAACTTGCACTCAAAAGGCTAGAGGATCTCAGGAATAGAAATTTCTCGTTGTGCCTTGTATTCTGAGTGTCCAGTGACTTACATATTTTTGGAGGGAACTGAGCCATCTTCCCACATCCAGACGTCCCTGGAGTTCTGGCGGGACAATCCAACCCAACGAATCAATACAGTCCTGCTAGTGATGTATTGCTATTGCAAACACAAATAAATATAATAGTCAGAGTGCTTCTACAGTTCCTGTAATGACATAAAGGCAAAGCTTCATGGTAAGATCCTGGATACAAAAAATTAGATATGTGTCTATTTTAATATTTATTAATTATAGTTGATATTTAGAATTGTACATGTAGGATACAGGGGAAAATCTGTACACAAGATAGTTGATATTCTAGTCATCCTGTGTGTTTATATTCCATCAGTTGAAGATTAGAATAACAAATAAAGTACCAAATATGTCTCCTAAATGAAATGGATGGTAAACAACTAGAGAAGGAAAATGATTTTAAAAAAATACATTGTTTGTGAATCTTATATTCTCTAGAAACAAGCTCTCCTTGCTTTGGTTTCATTACTTAGCTTGCCCACAAAATCTTATATATTGGAGTATTCATTTGCTTTCATTTACTGAGTAAAAGAGAATTATATGATGTCTTGCTCAAAGGGATTTACAAATGACATACATCTACTTCTTTCTACTTAGAAATTATCTTTATTTACTCTACTGTATACAATACCAGTTTGTTTTGTTCATTGCCTCTTGCTCCAACTGGAATATAAGTTCCATAAAGTTAGAGAGTTTTGTATGTTTTATTAATGCATAAGTTCAGGTCCTGGAATAGTTCCAGCACATATTTGTTAAATTAATGGATGAATGAATCAATCAGTCAATCTATGAGTAACAAAATTAAAAGGAAGTCAAATGTTCATGTACCATCATATGTCTCCCCCCAAAATAAGTGAAGACACATCCTTGGCAGACCTGTGAAACACAAAATGGCATTCTATAAAAGATTTTGTGAGTCACTGATTTCTTAAAGCTTTAATTTATCTGTCACCTTTCTGTTAATTTATGTTTTTTTTCTTTAAAATACATCCACATTATCTACTTCACTGCAGGACCTGACAGACAAAGGCTGCTTGAGATTCAACTCTTCTTTATTTCTCAAAAATAACATTACTTCCTCTTTAAGTTGTAAATCTGCAACCTGGTATCAGTAATAAGATTCAAAACATATGTAGTCTCAAACTGATCTCTTTGTAATAGAATTGAGATTTTAAGGCACTCTTTTTATTTTGGGTGATTGAAAAGAAGTGAATTTGTTTCTCTGAGCATCTTCTCTGTGAGTGTGAGCCCACACACAGAGTACGTATGCGGTACAGCAAGTTAGAATAACAGGGCACACAAATGAACATGAATGTCACTGGGCTGACTTCCTCATGTCTGCTCCATCCTGGCTATTCCAGCCCTCAGGAAGGTGCAGGCCAATTCTGCAAATCATCTATAACAGTTGAATATGACTTGCCTGAATATTTGAATTCTGCTGACTCTCTGTATGCATATAGCCCAAGTCCTGACCTTCTATTCCAATTTACATTTGCTTTCATTTTTAACATGCGAAGTCATGAATCATTCCTGCGCTAGAAATTATAAGAAAATAACAATAAATAATTTCTGCCTTTTAAAAACTATGTTTTGATAGACTGTTACTGGGTTGAAGGGAGACTCCAAGGCTTGGTTCCTGGCTTGCTTCCAGGATTTATGGAAAGAAAAGCTATATTCAATCGTAAAAGGAGAGTGCAGCAGATGGTGTGGATGTATTTTGTTTGAAAAGAGAGCTTTCGTTAGAAGCTGTCAAAGAGGAAAATGTGGAAGAGCAGACATGTTTAGTAGAAAATTTTCAACTGAAATCCTGTGTTGTGCCAACGAGATTTGTTCTCCAGACTATCTGGGAGAGCTTCTGAAAAGATGGCGTTTGCATGATGGTTCGTTCAAAGTGTCAACAACTTAGCAAGAACTGAGAAGGCTTGTAATACTGGGATAACACTGTTGTTTATGCTTTGCAATCATATTGAGTTTCTTTGCACTTTCAGATTCTCTTTTTGAATTAGTAAACAGAGCTAAGAAGCCAAGAAATGATCTTAACTCTTGTTGCTGAGGTAAGACCAGAAATCAAACTCTCATTCACTCTATTTCAGCATTTTCTACTCCCCAGTGTTGTAAACGGGAGGACCTAAAAATGTGAAAAAATAAAAGTCGAATATTTTATTTGAAATCTGTCTCCTTATGATTCCAAAATACTTGACACAGAAATCGCCTTACCAGGACGTCCTGACTGGCGATCTTCAGGAGAGTGGCGTTCGTGTCAGCGCAGTAGTTCTTACTCTCTGCCCATGTCAAGTTGTGCCTGAAGAAACCATAGCAACTGTCTCCGTAATACCTCCAGTTTGTGTCACATGGGCTGCATTTATGGCCTTAAGGAGAAATCAAGCAGAGGATCTCTTTCATTCTGAGTCAGGCTGACTTTTTCCTCTTATTCAATGTTTCCTGCAGAACCTCAAGATTCTCTACAGGGTGCATCACAAAAGCTCCAGAGTTAGGGGAGGTGAAGAGGTGACGGAGCCATACTCACTCTGCTTTTGTCCTGATTGTTTTATTAAATCTTGGCAGAACTTCTTTGCTAGTTGTTGCAGAGTTCCTGAGAGATTTTCGTTCTCGGCTTGTAAGTAGTTTTGCTGCGTGACAGCTAGGTGGAAAAATTAGATGATACTTTGTAATCAGGATAATGAGGATGATGCAGAAAAAAAAGAAAGCCCTCTCAATGAACTTTAAATTCAGTAGAGTTATCACTCTGAAATGTTTACTAGGTGCTTATGAGTAAATGAATGGGCTCAGGGTAAAGTATAAAGAACAAATTAAGAACCACGCAGAGCTGACCCCCAGGGTTTTCCAAAAGACTGGGACCTACTTGGAGGAGACAATCACAAGCAAGAAAATGCCGTGATCAAAGCAGCTGTTTTGACATTTCCCTGAACACAGATTTCTAAGCACGTTTCGCAAAGCGAGTGACCTCTGTTCCGGTTTTCAGAAACTAAAATATCCATTCACATAAAATATACATATTGATTTCTTGTTATGCTCAAAGTACTGTGATAAATCAAAGATAGTGAATGAAAGTTTCCAAAATATCTTATTAAAAAAAACAAGTATACAAACAAGTAACAATTATACAAATGATAATGTGCCATTAGAGGGCTTTTAGAATTATAGGAAGAAAAATATTTTTAAATTAGATGGGATATGACCTGTCCCAGTGGAAGTAAATACATTCCATTAAAAATACGGGAAGGGGGGCATTTCAGGAAGAGGGACTGGAACGAGTAAAATCTCAGGCAGGGGGACAGACCGTTTATTTGTGAAAGAGAAAATTCCATGTTGGCTGGATCTTAAGGTGCATAGAATAGAGAGGGAAAAAAAAAGTTGCAAAAGATAGCCTGGATTTATACTGAGGAGGATCTTAAAGACCAGCTTAGGGTTCTTAAAAATAATTTTCATTAATTAAAAAAATCTAAAAGATCGTTTTAATCAGAAGGTAAATGTCGGAGCTCTCCTTTATTGAGCACACCTTGGCAGCTAGGTAGAAGATACTTGGAGTGGCGACAAACAGACGAACGGTAACAATTAAGCTCACTGGCGTACACCAGGCAGACACTGAGATACTGCCTCCCTCAGATCAAATCACTGGGAGTAAGCCAATACTTACACATAATTCCCAGAGCCACCAGCCCAATAACCATCCCCAGGCAGAAAAGCAGCAGACTCAAAGCCATCACACGCCAGGAAGAGGAGGCGGCCGGGTCGACTGTGGGCAGACAGTTAAGCCGTCAGGGAGCACGCAGTGTGACACGTCCCTGGGGCAGCACCATCCCGTCCCTGCCCGCTTGGGATTTTCCAGGCGCTATAAACAGCTTCACTGGCACACCTTGCCTTTGCTCCCTTGATCATCAGAGGTAAACACAACCCACTCCATCCCCACTCCTGCTGGACTTCTCTCTGAGTCAAAACATCACTAGCTGTTCAGGTCTCGTGTACATGTCTTTGTTTTGTTTTATGCCTACCCCTACAAATAACTGCGTTTATAAGCAACAACTGTAGAATCACACCCCTGTGCTGACATCTTAGAAAGTGGAGTTTCCAAACATTCTTTCCCCCAACCCCTTGGTTTCTATGCCCTCCAGCGTTTAACTCTATAAGCCTTAATGTAACGTGCCCTGCTTGCATCTTTTGTTGTTTATATTCTAAAGAAGTCTACCTGAGCCTATGTTGATACCCCTCAAATGCAGTAAAGGAAGAAGTCCATTCAGAAAAAGAAAACAAAACTATGCACGCTATCACTAATAGAAAAAAGGAAACCAGAGTGGATCCAGTTCAATCACAATTTTCCAAATTGTTGGCTCTGGGCATTCTTACCTGAAGTGAGAGCTGGTTTTTGACTTTTAACATTTAAGATGACATATCCCTCTTCATCCTGCATGGCTTCCCTTGGACTCCAAGTGATCTCAGGGGTCAATAACTTTGCAAAATGTAGTGTCTGCTCTTAGGGTTCCGACATCTACCAGTCTGCAACCCTCCTCTTGCTGGTAAGGTGGAGCTGTATGAGTTGGGGGTGCATGGTTTTTGTTTTTTTTGTTTTTTGTTTCTTTCCAGGAAGCCTTTTAATAGCTACTCCGAGATACATGGACCTTGGACACAAAAAACCAAAATAATAACTTGCGGTAAAGGACTAGATATGGCATTGGTTTCCTGTTTCCTTATCTTCCCCTCTGAATGAAGTCCATCGTGTGTATCCTTTCAAAGAGCAGAAGTTCATGCTTCATTTTAACCTTAGCGGAGTTTAAATCATCTTGTTTAAATGGACTGATTTCTGGTGAAAATTCATGGATCAAACACCAGTAGATACACTTTAAAGTAAATTTCCAGGAATGGATTTTGGACCTTTGATAACTTTAGCTACAGCCTGAGGGGCTTATGTCTGTATCTGTGTTCTATAAACATATCTCTGCCTTTATTTGAATCTATCAAGTGCTGCTTTCTGGTATTAGAAATATGCTGGGTGAGTGCAGACTCTTGGGGTCAAAGGAGGCCCTGATAACATAAGGCTTAATTCTGCTTCCTCTCTCTACATATCCCCAAAAGTACAAGGTCAGTTGCTCAACAAAAATTAAGCAGAGAACCGCAGGAAAAAGCGATAGATATAACTAACTTTTCCCTCCCTCTTCCCCAATCCGCAGGCTTTGTTAGGTATCTCTCAATCACCCTACAAGGCCTGTCGCCGACGTTGTATTTCAACTTGCATATTTTATTGCTCCCTCTCTCCTTGGCTTAGGAAAGTAGAGCTGAAGAAGGCTTTCATTCCAAATATCCTGATGAGTTTGGATTTGGAATGAGAACCTTTGTTTACTATTTTGGAGATTGAGATAATATTACATAAATTGTCTCTTTTATTTTAAATCAGGTATTTTATTAATTTAATTATGTGTCAGGCACTGAAATTAGTGGTGAGCATTCATGGAGAAAGTCATGGTCCTGGCCCTTGGGGAGCACAGAGTCTTAGATTTTAGCTCTCTAACCTTTACCTTTTAGTGTTTAGAACAACCTTCCCACCCTACCACTCTCCAGTCTCATCGTCTGTCTTTCTTGCCTCATGCTTTTTCATTGCACTTATCACTGTTGGACACACATCAAGTCTTAGGTACATACATTTTTGTCGTGTGTCCCCACAAGAATGTATTCCATGGCTCTAAAATAGTGACTAACAAACAGCACTCAATAGATATTTGCTGAATGAGGAATGAATGAATGTATGTACAGTGGGCATTTTAATCCTAATATTGCACATGTAGGAAGAGGAGTTTAATTTGGGGGCTTTTCTATGATCATGCTTTTTGTTTTCTGTTTCTTATTTTTTTTAATTGACATATAGTTGATTTACAATGTTGTGTTAGTTTCTGGTGTACAGCCCAGTGATTCAGTTTTTTATATATAGATATATACATATATATATGTATATATATATATGTTCCTTTTCATATTCTTTTTCATTATAGGCTATTGCAAGTTATTGAATTTAATTCCCCATGCTAGACACTAGGACTTTTGTGCCTTTTTTTTTTTACATTCAGCATATAAGTGATATCATATGGTATTTTTCTTTCTCTTTCTGGCTTACTTCACTTAGAATGACGATCTCCAGGTCCATCTGTGCTGTTGCAAATGGCATTATTTTATTCTTTTTTATGGCTGAGTAGTATTCCATTGTATGTATATGTATATGTGTATGTGTGTGTGTGTGTGTGTATGTGTGTGTGTATATATATATATATATATATACACACCAAAGTTCTTTATCCAGTCATCTGCAATAGACATTTAGGTTGCTTCCAAAGCACTGCAATAAACACTGGGGTGCATGTATCATTTCAAATTAGAGATTCCTCGAGATATATGCCCAAGAGGGGGATTGTTGAATCATATGGTGATCATATTTTTTGTAAGAAGCATCACTGTCTACCTAGTTTCCAAGTTCCTTCCACTGAACAATGATGTCTTTCAAATTTAGGTATTGTCCAGACTCCATTATCTATGCATAGAGCTGAAGAACCAGTAAAACACGCTATGCTCACAATGGCAAGGAATCAATGCAAACCAAAGAGAACTAGTGGAATGTAAAGTGCTATGGATAAGACTGATCAGTATACAATGATGGCTGGAGGATGAATTAATGTTTTTGTTTTCTTCAGATATAGATCCAGGGCTGGAAATGTTGGATGGTGTGGTAGTTCTATTTTTAATTTTTTGAGGAATCTCCATATTGTTTTCCCTAGTGGCTGCACCAATTTACACCACCAGTGTACAAGTGCTCCCCTTTCTCCATATCCTCGTCAACATTTGTTATTTGCGTTTTTTTTTTTTTTTTTTTTTTGATGATAGCCGTTCTGGAAAGTGTGAGGTGATATATCATCGTGGTTTTGATGTGCATTTCTCTGAGTAGTGAGTAGTGATGTTGAGCATCTTTCCACGTGCCTGTTAGCCATCAGTGTATCTTGTTTGGAAAATGTCTATTCAAGTCTTCTGCCTTTTTAAAAATCAGGGTTTGGGGCTTTTTTTTTTTTTTATATTCAGTTGTATGAGTTGTTTACATATTTTGGCTATTAACCCCTTATCCATCATAAATATTTTGCAAATATTTTCTCGCATTCAAAAAGTTGTCATTTTATTGATGGTTTCCTTTGCTTTGCAGAAGTTCCCACTTTTAAGAGCATCCAGAATAACTTAAGCTTAATTCTGATATAATAATAGTGATACCATTTATTATTGTTTCTATATACTTATATTAATTGCCTTTGTGTTAGGTGTTATACTTATGCCAATTTAACTAACAAGAAAAATAAGGCACAGAAGTTAAGTGGCTTGTCAAAAGTTGCTAGACAAGAGAATGTTGATTCAGGATTTGAATCAATCAGTCTTTCTCCATAACCCTTTATTTTAATCTGGATATTTTATTATCCTGATAGGATGAATATACATTTCAAAATAAATTTTCTTACACTCATCCTATGGCTCCTCCTTGTGGCCATATTCTTCCTTCTGCTTTTATCTTTTCGTTAGGTCTTTGATACCCCTGGATTTAATTTTTATTTTTTTTCCACTCCTTATTGTAAATAACTTTAAATTTATTCCTGTGCTGCCCATTGTTTGAATAGTATCCAATACAGACCCCTTTAAAAGTGTGCTCTGAAACAGGCATAGAATGTGGAAATGGAATAGTCACTGAAGAAAACGGAGTGAGACTACAACTTCCCATCAAGTAAACTCATTATCTCTTCATGTATCCCAGGTGAACAATACTTCCATGTTTAATACCTGTATTCCCTTATTTTCTGCAATGAACAGTATTTTCTGATGGATTTTATTCATGAGAAAGCAGCAAGGGAAGTCAAAGGTGACTCTAAGTTTTGGGCTGATGATAAGTATGAAGTTTCCATTTACTGAAATGGAGAAGTGTACAGTGAAATGAGTAGAAAGGGGCTGTTCATTTTTTTTTTTTTTTTGATGTGTTAAGTCTGAAAATTCTGTAACATATTAAATCAATACGCCAAGTCTCCATTCAGACGTGAGCCTGGTGATCAAATCCTGGAGTGAATATGCATCTTTGGAGGCCATCTATGTATGGCTGTGACTTGAAGCCCTAAATCTAGAAGACTCATCCAGGGATGAGTATAAACAGAAGAAGACAGAGGGTCAAAGACTGGACTCTGGGGCTCAGCAGCATTTTGCAGTCAGACGAGGAAGGATCTGCAAATCTGATGGAAGATTAGATAGTGAAGCAAAAGGAAACCGAGATAATCGTGTCCTAGAGAGCAGAGTATTCTGAAGAAGAATTTTAAGTTAAAGGGAATAATTAGTTATGTCAAATGCTGTTTGTAGTTGAGTTAAATGAATCCTGAGAAATAGGCATCGGATGCATTAAATGTGGAGGTAAATGGTGAATAGAAATAGTAAGGGGAAAAGCCTGATTAAAGTGGGCTCAGGAAATGCAGGAAGAAATTGACACATTGCAACTGATTATACCTCAAATTTAAAAAAAAAGTAGGAAGAGCCAGTAGGTACAGACAACCTTTGAACACCTTTGCTGCTAAGAGAATTAAAGAAATGGAGTAATAGGGTGTGTTGGGGGGGGAGTTGTGGGGGGAGCAGTAAACAAAAATTTTGTGCTTATTTTTTAATGAAGATATTACATCATGTTTGTGGGTTAAGGTAAGTGAACCATTAGAGATAAAAAAAAATGAGGATTTTAGAGATAAAAAGAGAGAAATTTAGAAGTTAAGAATGTTTGAATAAGTAGATGGAATGGATTCTAATGTTAGATGGAGACTAACCATAGGTAAGAGTATATAGAATTATTTTCTTTTTTATTATTGAAGTTTAGTCAGTTTACATTGTTGTGGGGTTTTTTTTTTTTGAGTATGTAGAAAATGGTTGAAAATTATATTACTTTACATATAGATGTAAAATGTTTTTTTTTTTGTATATTTAGTCAGTGGAGCAGAGGAAATTTTCTCAAGATAAGAAGCTAGATTATTAATTGAATTTGAAGAAAGAGAGAAGAAATTTGAGACTTGAAAAAGGAAAAGAAATTGGAAATTAGTGGATTCACAGAATAGATTGGTTAGTAAGAGTGCTGGCAAGTTATCATTCAAAAATGTAAAATAAGGCCAGTTAATAAGGTCACATTCAACTACTTGTATGCAGTTATAGAGCAGGTAGAGTTTATTTAACAGGCTGCATTTTTCAGATACGTATGATGAATGAAGGAATAAGCATTGGATTTGTAGCTGAATGTACAGAAGCTATTATTATAATTAACCCCGAGAAATGGTCTAAGCCAGGTAAAATAGGAAATGAGACATGAGGGATTTATGACAATGAACAGTGCCATGGTCACTGAATTTGATATCCCAGTGAGCATCAAAGTAGAATCTGGACTGGGAAGAAAAAGGTTGGAGGTTAGAGAGTAGAAATCTAAAGCTGAGATAGTCGAGGAGATGCTCATACTGGTAATGAAATTGTCCAGACTCTAGTGAGCACCATACAGTAGAATTTTCTGTGATAATGGAAATGTTATGTATTTGTGCTGTCCAGGTCCATAGCCAATAGCCAGCCACCTGTGGGTTATCAAGCACTTGAAGTATGACTAGTGTGACTGAGAAAATTAATTTTTAATTTAAATTCATGTAAGTTTAAATCGTCACATTGGCTAGCAATTACAATAATGGACAGCATAGCTTTAATGCATGATCACCGTAGTGGGTGGTTGATTTGAGGGTGAGGTCAAGGTTATTGGAGGTAAATCCAGCACCTGAGAGCCCAGGGTATTGCAACTATCATCTACACGAATACTGAAATCACTGATAATCATGATGGGAAAGGAGGTGAACAAAGAGATTTAAGACAGTTGAAAAAATGGTAAAGAAATGAGGAGAAATGTCCTGGAATTTGGTTGATGATTGCAACAAGGTGTGTTATTTGATAGTGTAATCTGATAAATTGAGCTACAGAGATGCTGGAAATTTTTAAGAAGGAGTAGTACAGACAACAATTTCTAAATAAAATTATCAACTAATTACAGATAATAATAGCATTTTAGGGTCATAATAAAGACAGTGTGTAGGAAGTACGGTCAGTCTTCTTTCTTACAGAAATAATTAGAAACCTAATGAGATTCTTCATCATTATTTTACCTGAGCATTATTTCATATAAGATAGTAAGACATTCAATACTTTTTTAGGGAACTTTAAGGTATGTGAAAGAGTCAGGCAAGTGAAAATGAAAACATAATCTGCAAAATTTGGTAAAAGTGAAAGACGAGAACAAAGACAGAAAAAAATCCTTCAGTTCTCATTTTTTGTAATCACCTATTTGATTTAACTTTTGCTCATACCAAAGATTTCTGCCTTTATCCAATTTACCTAGAATAGAAACATAAACATAAATTTATTACTCATTTCTGCACGTTTGGCAGTGGAGTTTAGCTGATTATGACTCCAGAGCTTCCACACATTTTTTTTTTTTTTTGGACTGAGCACATGATCAGTTTTGGGGGAAAAAAACACTAACAAAAAATATATGTACATTTATGTATTTAGAGATTACGCAAAAATGTTACTGAAGAATTATTATTATGTTGCATTTCTGCAGTCCATTGGAAATTCGTCCCCACCCGTGAAGTGGTTGCAATTCATTCTGAGGACATTTGACTAAGATAATCTTCACACAGAGATGGACTTTGGGAGGTTTTGAATCATTCCCCCAACCACCTGAAAACAAGAGCCCACACCACGTTCTCTTCCTGAGTGCAGTTACCTCATCTCCTCCTTACCCCAAAGGAAACCTTTACAAATGATTCCTTAGTCCATTTCCTCACGGAGAGCCCCTAAATATTTTGTGAGTTCCGGATTTGCTGCATTGCCCAATTACACAAAAATAGCAGCTTAAACAGCACTCATTTATTGTCTCCCAGCTCTGTAAGGTTAGAAGTCTGACATGGATCTCACTAGGGTAAAATTAAGGCGTAGCTGTGGCCCTTTTAGAATGCCCTGTGGGAGAATCTGTTTCTTCTACTTTTCATCTTTCAGCGTTTATGCCCTGGCCCCGGCACCCCTTCTCCATCTTCCCCCTGCAAGGCTGTATCTCTATGACTTCTCTTTGTCATCACATCTGTCTCTGATCACATCGAAGAAAGAGTCTCCACTTTCCTGTGATTAACTTGGGCCCACCCAGATGATGCAGGATAATTTCCTCATCTCAAAAATCTGTAATCTTAATCACATTTGCAAAGTCCCTTTTGCCACATAAACTACCATAATTATAGGTCCAGGAATTAGGACATGGACATCTCTGAAGGACTGTTATTCTGCCCACCACAGGTTCTTAACAATTTACCTAAAAAAATTTTTTTTTTTATTGAAGTATAGTCAGTTACAGTTTGTCAATTTCTGTTGTACAGCATAATGCTTCAGTCATACATAAACATACAAATATTCATTTTCATATTCTTTTTCACTATTGATTACTACAAGACATTGAATATATTTCCCTGTGATATAAAGAAATTTGTTTTTTTGGTCTATTTTATATATAGTAGTTAATATTTGCAATTCTCAAACTCCCCATTTCTAAGGGGAAGAGTTAACATCTCTCACTTTCTCTGCAGAAAAACAGATCACCATTCTGTTCTTACAGAGGGGCCGTGGGATGTGTCTGGGGTCAGTTTGGTGCTGATAGAAAAGCTCCCAGCCTTGAAAAGAACAGCCTGTTCCCGGGCCTGAAGATATTGAAACATTAATTAGGTAAATTTATAGTAGAGCGTTCTTCTGCCATGTCCGAAGAAGTGACCTACGCGACACTCAGCTTTCAGGATTCTGTTGCAGCAGGAAATAATTGGGATGGAAACAACCTAAGGAAAAGAGGTAGGAAAGCAAGATGTGACCTTGGAGAATGGACAGGTGTTAGATGCCCTGAAGTGCTGGCTTTGAGACCGATGCTAAAGAGAGGTGTGGTGTGGACTCTCCAAAATGGAGACCAAGTTGGGGGATCTTTCAGTGAAGTGCGTTCCCCGTACTTGAGGAGAAAGTATGTGATTTCTAGGACCTTTTAAAATGACGTGATAACTGCTATGTCTCATGAAGCTTTTTGTGTTACAGTGCATTATTTTGACTGAATATCCTTCAATCAGAGATTGAGTTTGGAGACTAAGAGTTCTTCTTATAAATGTAGTCCTTGATATTTATACCTTTTGAGAGAAGGCAAGGAAATATTCTTTTGGAAGCCAGTTGGGAGTCTCCTAAAACAGAGAAGGTGGAGGGACCTTTTTTTTTTTTGGAAGCTATAAATAACTGAAGAGAAAAATTGGAGGATGAGTGAGTCAGAAATCGACAGGTGTAGTTTCTGTCTTATAAGTATTTGGAAACTTTTTTTAAGGCAAGGTTAAGTTCTCAGTATAATTAGTCATGCTGAAGCAATAATAACAAAGTGTCTGTGTAGTATTTTATATTATATCTTTATCAAAATATAACTGTGAAGTAAATGAAATAATATTAGTCCTTTCTCCAATGTATTAATGAGAAAACTGAGGCTGAAAGGCATTAACTGATTTAACCAAGTTCATACAATTGTTGCGTGGTGGAGTCCAGGCTCAGTCCTCATCTTTCACTCATTCCTTTGTACCAAATTAGAAGAAATAGCTGTCTCTGTGGTCGGGAATCCAGCTTAATACATTAGACTACACCCCTTGCCTTCAAGGACCTGTTGACACTGTAGGCTGTTGTCCTGGATCACCTAAAACGTCCCTCTTCTCTTTAGATTTATTTTTATTAGATAGATTTATTTTGTTAAAATAAATCTTTATTAAAAGCACATGTGTGTATGTGGTTTAGGGGGCTAAAATACAAAAAGAAAACAGAAATAGACTTTGCATGTGATGGTACATTTTTGTTTTGTTTTGTTTTAAAAAGTCTAATCCTTGAGAAAAAAGGAGTTGTGACTGTGGTACATAGGGCAGGGCACCTGGAGATGGTATTCCCATCTCTCTGAAACACTGGGCTAAATGCCACTAGATCCAGAATTAAGGAATAGGAAAGAGAGGTAAATATGAAAAGCATTATATATATATATGTAAATAAATACATATCTCTCTCTATATATAATATATAATTTATATATATAGATAAAATATATATAAATGAATAAATATATAAAAATTGCTAAATTTTGAAGAATTATCCTCTGGCTTTTCACTCTATTCTGCTCTTTGTAGATTAGATTGCACATTCATTCATTCTTTCATTCAGTATTAATTCCTCATCCATGAGATGAAAAAATAAAATACATGATAGATAAAAGCAGAATTCACAAAACACCTGCCTTGTGGAGGTTTGTAATGTCAACAACGTGGTGTCTCTGCCATAGTCAGGATCATCCAGAGGAGAAGTTCCACAGCATCTCATTCATGAATTCAGGAATCTTGAAGAAGAAAGGTGTGTGGTGATGCAAAGCAAAACCCCCCAAATTATGAGATTCTTGCTCTTCAAAGACTGGAGAATGGTGGAGAAAATAAATGGAGGAACTCTATGGTGGGGCCCTTACTGTGCACTATTTTTAGTATTTTCTAGGTAGGAGAACTGAAGAAGCAAGAGACGAATTTTAGTATCGGGAAGCTTGCTAACTAGGAAAATAAACAACGCAAAGTGTGACAACCAGAAGGCATTTCTGTTTGCTAATCCTCCTGCTGGCTTTTTTTCAGGGTATCCAGCTCCATCCCCCATATGGCGTCAGGCTGCCCTGGGTCTGCTAGCGCTTTGTCTGATGCTGTTGATTGGGTTGGTGACCTTGGGGATCATGTGTAAGTGTGCTGGCATCAAACCCAAGACGGGAGGCCAGGAAGCATATTTGTAAACTATATGATAGGTGCTGGCCTCCTGAATTCTCAGTACCTTCTGCCACCTCTTACATCTCTCATCCCCCATGTCTCCAAGGTAAACCTGGAAGGGACATACTTTATCATTTTGAGGATTTTGCCCTAAATACTTGGTTTTCTCTTGACAAACTAGACTGGACTATGAAGACAACTTTTATTTTTCTAGTTATCAGTTGGAATCAAGGGACTCCTTTCTGCCTAGACACACATCCACTTATTATCCTGATGCTGAGAAACAAGGAGTTGAGGGAGGTGGCTTCAAAGAAGGGCGTGCCATTGCATTTACCTCTAAGACTTGGTCCTAGACTGGCTAATCTGCTCACCCAAGACCTTTCTAGCGTAGAGAAAACTTCTAAGCAGCAGCTTCAGCTTGACTGCTGTGAAGGAAAAAGAGATACAAACAAAGAGGTAGAGTTGCCTGATCCCACCTCACTCAGTAAATAGAAAGCTGAACCACCTCCATATGATAATGTAAGTCCACTCCCAAGCACCATAGTCAAAAAATATACATATATTCTCTGGATTCTGACCCATCATTGGGCAGTCAGAGGCGGATAGGACAGGGAGTCTGAGACTAACAGTAGGCAGAAAAAATCCTGAGAATACACACTTTTTAGGTTGCTGGTAAGTATTTGAAGTACAGAATAGCGAGTTGGTACAACATACACTTTCAGGGAACTTGAGTCAAGAAAGTCTATTTGCTGAGTGACATTAACACCTCCTCTGCTAAATTTCATTTTTTAAAATATATTTAAGAACTCATGGACAGTTAGGATTTTCTAAATTGAAGCATAGTTGAGTTACAATGTTATATTATTCTCTGGTGGACAGCATATTGGTTCAGTTATACATAGATATTCTTTTTCATTCTAGGTTATTACAGGCTATTGAATATAGCTCCCTGTGCTCTACAGTAGGACCCTGTTGTTTACCTATTCTGTATATTGTAGATTGTATCTGCTAATTCCAAACTCCCAGATAATTAGGATTTATACATACTTAATTTGGACCCAAAGAGGCTAATGATGCAACTTACTCTTTTGAAAAGAAATATGATCTTCTAGCAGTAATAACAGATATGCACTAGCCAATCACTATGAGGATCAGTAATTGATTTTCTACAGTGATGTATATTTAAAAGAGTGAATGAAGATATAATAATGTATATTCATTGGCTCACCATAGAAGGGTGAACACTTTTTTTCCTAAAGTGCAGTACTTTTAGTGCAGTGGTTATTAAATTTATTGTACTGGTGAATCACTTGAAGTACTTATTAAAAAATGTGGATTTTATTAATTCAGGACCAGAAATGGTCTAGTAGGGCATTAAAATTTGCTTTTTTTTTTTAATACCCGAGGTAATTCTGATGCAGGTAATTTGCAGACCATACTTTGAGATACTCATTGCCCCAAAGAATTCTGTTCCTATTAAAACAATTACAGGGGGAGGGAAATAGCTCAGTGGTAGAGCACATGCTTAGCATGCACGAGGTCCTGGGTTCAAGCCTGAGTGCCTCCATTAAAAAAACAAAAATAAAAAGCAATAATTACATTAATGAACTCCAAAAAGAAAAGAAAAACTCCACCAATATGAAAGGAAAAATGACTGGCATTGCCTTATGTGAAACTTTCACTGATAAATAATTATTAATTCATTATTTTAACACAAGTACAATTGTAATTAAAATATAAATACAATAATAAAGATGAGTACTAAACAATTTGAAATAGAAGATTAAGTGCGTTTCCTCCATGATAGCGGGATTATTAGGAGCTACTAGTAAACCTTAAAAATTCTAAGCAGTATTTTCTGAGATGTGAGTTTGTTTCCTGTTATGTCTTGGAGTTTTGCAGACATCAGATGAATCTAACGCAGATTCAGAGAAACTGAGTCAGCTTCAGAAGGTCATCCACGAACAGCAGGATAACTTATCCCAGCAGCTGAGCAACCACAGGAGCTTCCCCACGGAGGAAGCATCTCTCCAATCACAGATCTCCAGCCTGTTGAAGAGGCAGGGACAAATGGCCATCAAACTCTGCCAAGAGCTAATCACTCACACTTCAGGTAATCAGGACCTGCTGACCAATCAGATCAAACCTGTTGCTCCGGTCTTTAGGCTGATTACGTACGTGCACCACCTTGGAGTGTGGAAGACTGTGTTACCAATGACTTTTTAAAAAATTAATTAATTAATTAATTAATTAATTATTTATAACACCTTTATTGTGGCATGGTTCCTGTACAGTAAACTACACATATTTCAGACATACAATTTGATGAATTTTGATAGACACACCAAAGAAACCACCACCACAATCAAGGTAGCTAACATTTCCATCCGTCCCCGAGAGGTGCAGATTTCAAAATTTGTACCAATGACTTCTAACGATGCTGTGCTGAACTTACAGAAGACAAGGGAAGATACGAAATCCTTTCACATTTTTGAGAACACAGAGGCAAATTTGGGACACGTCTTGGGGTGATACCAGCCTGGATACTTCCGCCCCTCACTTTATGAATTATTTTTAGGTGATCCTGTTGTTATAAGAAGTTAAAAGTGTAGCTAGTAATTCTGAGGCCAGAAAACTGAGCCTTGGAAAGGGAGTTCCAGTCACCATTGTCCTAAAGTGTCATCGGGGTGACTCTGTTTTCAGAGGCTCCCAAAGCAATATGTTTCCAGGGTGGTGGCTTTGAGGTTCTATCGTACAATTAAATGATTTGCTTTCCAGTCCCCGGACGCTCCAGAGTGGTTCAGTTTGTGCTATTGGGTGCATTTCTCTTTCAGACCATAAATGTAATCCTTGTCCTAAGACGTGGCAGTGGTACCAAAGCAGCTGCTATTATTTTGCAACAAATGAGGAGAAAACCTGGCCCAACAGCAGAAAAAACTGCGTGGACAAGAACGCCACGTTGGTGAAGATAGACAGCTTGGAGGAAAAGGTCTGGTTGACTGTCCTGCCCTGGTTATAGAAATTACCCATACGATGCACAGCAAATAAGTGGAACTTCTGATTCACATAGCAGGAATTCAGTACATTCTGAGTAAGAATGAATACAGGAATTTGATGAGGGTTCCCATCTCTCTTACTCCTGCAAACTGGAATGTAGCTCTCATGTTACATTTTTTCCTGTTTTCTCTCTCAGGATTTTCTGAAGTCACAGCCAATACCTAAGTTTCCTTTCTTCTGGTTGGGATTGTCATGGGATCCATCTGGCAGCCGTTGGCTCTGGGAGGACGGCTCTGTCCCCGCTCCATCCTTGTAAGTCTCTAACTATTGGGGAAATAAACAAGCTAAGGATACTGGGAAATGGAAGGCTCAGAAAGTAAATATTCATTTAATTATAAGTCTAGATACAAAAAAGACTACAACCTACAAATAAAAGATATGGAAAGGAAGATTACCTGGAAGGGCTTTGCAGTGTGGGATAAACTCATGGCAAGACACGGAACACCATCTATTAGTTTAAATTTCTTTATTTAACAAGCACAAGTAACACTTACTATTTTCAAAGTACTTTATAAATATCAGCTCTATGATGAAAGCACTGTTATATTCCTATTTTATAGATAAAAACGGTATCAGAGGGAGATTAAATAACTTGCCTGAGGTCACTTAGCTCATAGTGGCAATTTCAGGTCTGAGCCCAGCCTCCCAGCCCTCCGGTCTCTCCAGCATTTACAGTTCAGAAGGGTGGTGTTTATCATAAGAACATACATTAGCATTTTCATTCAAATGAATAACTGTCAGCAATTTTCTAACAGAATGGAAGTCTAAACAGACTAGTTTAACAATTAATTTTGTGATGGGAATTTGCCAATTAGATTATATGGCAAATGGTTTTCATGAATTAAAATGAGCTAAACCCACCACGTCAAGGTTTTGGTGAAAATCTTTAAAGCACGTATAGAATACATAATACTTGGAAAATTATATTTTTGGAAGCCATTTGAAGTTATGAAAAAAATATTTATTGGGGAACATAGCATTGCAAAGTTCTTTTAACTATAAAATCAAATATTTTCAGGAACACCCCTCATCACAAATATATTAAGAAAATACAATTATAGTCATAATTTAATATAATGCATGGTATTTTTATATTAGATGAAATTTAAGAGCACTGGCATCTTTCCTGGTGTAGCAGATTTTTCTCTACCTCCATACCCCATCAAGTTATTAATCCATTCAACTCACTCCTGTTTTACTTTTCAATGCATGTTGTCAAAGTTTCCTTAATTATAATGGCTCATTTTCTGTCATGCTGTGCTTCAGCTGGGACTCAGCAAATTCCTTGAATAGCAATGACATGTCTATACTTTTTCTCCATAGGTACACTTTATCTTCATCCATTTCCCAAGGCCTTTTCATGGGTTTTTCTGCTCAACACCCATCTCCCACTTTTTAAAAAACAATGTTTAATTTTAATGGAGGTCCTGGGGGTTGAACCCAGGACCTCATGCATGCTAAGCACATGCTGTACCCCTGAGCTACACCCTCCTCCCCTCCAATCTCTCACCTTTTAAAACCACATCTAACATGGTCATTCATTTCCTCTTAACCTCTGTCTTACTCTCTTTTTCACCCGCTGTGTATGTATAAATATACACGAAATTATATTTTTTTACCTAGTAAAATGTAATAAATTTTTACAGAGTGTGATTTTATTTTTTCTGTTTTTCTTCATAGAGTTCCAGAGTAAAGAAACTCTAGTAATTTTAATATCATCTGCATTGGGTAGTTTCTACCATGTTAGTAGAGAGAATACAAATTCTCAACTCCAAATTTTGACTTTCTTCTTAAATGCTTCCATCTGGGATCAGGGTTAATTTGAAATAAAAAACTCAGACGTGCCAGCTTGAGGTGTTTTGATGGGTGGCGGCAGCAGAAATCTCTCCACATTCGGATATATAGATACTTGGTTGTCAGGGGAACTGAGAACACTGAGGTATGATCAATTTCAAATGCGACACCCGTAATTAATTTAAAATTGATTAATTTTCAGATTTAGTGCTAATGAATATGCCCAGGTCAATGGATCCAAAGGATGTGCCTATTTTCAAAAAGGAAATATTTATATTTCCCGCTGTAGCGCTGAAATTTCTTGGATTTGTGAGAAGACAGCTGCATCAGTGAAGATTGGAGATTTGGATGAATAAATACTCCAAATTCACCAAGAAATAAGGGGTTTGGGATTAAGCTTATGTGAGGAAGGACCAAAACTACACCATGAGAGCAAAAAACAGATGAAAAAGTAACTATGTATTTGAACTCTCAGGCGAATAAACTTGCTTCACAGAACATTCTCTGCTTCCTCGTCTGATGCCTTCTGATCTGATGTGCTTGCTATTCAGTCTTAAAATCACTGAGAGCTTACGGGAACAGCTGTTCTGTGGCTTTACTGCTCCGTCTCAGACTCGTTTCACTGAATTTCCTCTCCTCTCAAATAACGACTTTTCTTGCTTTATTGTTACGAATGCACAAGTGCACAGGGTGATGTGTCAATACTTAACAGCCAGAACTAACACAGGCCACAGCAATGGGACAAGGTCCAGAAGATCCTGTTGTGATCGTTGCTGGATCATATAGAGAGCTGGGGGGTCTTGGGGTGGCAGCGCTGTACCAAATATTTGGAAACGTCTTAGTGTCTTAGCAAATGGTTCACCTGGACCACCGGGTACCAGCTAAGTGTCAGCCTGCCTGGGCAAAGGAACTCCTCCTCCCCCAGCTCCCTATGAAAATGCATCTTTTATTAATCTTTAAAATTTAGAAAATTTGCAGTCTAGGTGAAATAGCACATCATTTAGTGTGAAAATTCTCATTTATTTTAATTAGTAATGTTAGGTTTATTGATTTGCTAATCTGGATATTAGTATTAGTTATTCCCTAATAACTGGGATTTTATGTCCTTCAGACAAGTCCTAATAAATTGCTCTGACATTATAATATTAGAACCATGATGTTTTAGTTTTTTAGAACTTTTCTTTAACGTAGTTTGTCAGTGTCCCTGCATGTTAGATGCTGAACATCACAGAGTTCAAGAGTTCTTCGGAAATGAAATTGTTAATTTGAGAATATTGGTTAAAGATATGGTTTTCATTGTCTCCTCATACAATTTTACAGCTATGTATAAGGTAAAGGGGATGGTAAACTAACTTGTGACACTGATTTGGCTAGACTAGAGATCGAGAATTTACTGGAAAAACTGATATGATCTAAGTTCAAAGCTAGGTGCATTTCAGAATACTTCGATATTTCTTTGAAGGAACATCTTTATACATATATCTAGTAGCCTGTTACTCTTGAAAGGTTTAAAATCGTGGGCTAATCAACATTTTATATATGTACCAACAGAAAGTCTAGAACAAAGAAAGTAAAGTCTGAAGTGAAAATTTAAAAAGAATTATGAATGATATATTTAAGCACAGATTTTTAAATGTAGACAACTATTTTATCATAGTCCAAACGAACCGGCTTGACTGATTCTTATACAGGACTGAAATACAAGTTACATAAACGTGAATTTAAAAAGCAACTGTAGTTTTCATTTTTCTTTAGTAGCTTACTGTCATTGTCATTCTCACAAAGATAAAACTATTTATTGAAGGTCAAGAACTCTGCAGCTGACTCCTACACATTGGGTTTTTTCTTTATTCCCATGGGAAATATAATTTCTTCTTTTTTCCTCTCTATTTCTAAGCATAGAAATATCCGCTATTAATAATAAAATATCTTTGTTAGTTATTTTGTTCCCTAAAAGAAGTTACAGGGTTTTTTCCTGGAATCTTGTATCCTTTAATTCTTATCTCATGGACACTCATTTTCACAGTCACAAAAAAAAAAAAAAAAAAAAAAAAACTATTTCTATTTGACCTATTTGGAGTGGCTCTGGAGTTTGATCAGATCCTGGTGTTTGTAGACCTCTCCCTGCCGCCCTGCCGTTGCCGTGTTTTCCCTGGCAGCCCCTCCAGTGGGTGTGTAAATCCGAAGGTCTTCTTGAGGACGTATCAACCTCTTACATCAGAGTAATTCATCCCTCCTTACTTTGTGATGACTTGGCTTATGAGACATGGTGTATCCCATGAATTTCAATCTCTCTCTGGTCAAAATTCCTGGGAGATGTTATACATACACACACATCCTGTCAAAATTCCTGGGGAAAAGTCAAGTTTTGTATGTATCTTAGATAACCTTTCTTTCTTCATTGATTATTTATATGGTTTCCAAAACTGCCTTCACATAAGAGTTACATGGATAGTCTCCTTAAAAATACAAATTCCTGGGCCATGTCTCTGATCTACTGGCTCAGAATGACTGGGGAATCTGTTAGTGCCACAAACTCCACAGGTGATTCTTATTAACTCAGCCCAGGTATTCAGCTGTGTTTGGATGGATAATCTCAATACCAATTTCCTGAGCAAATACGTCCAGCAGTGCTGGAATTATTTTCAAATTGGATGGCTCTTTCTTTTTTTTTTTTCCTTTGTTATTATTTATTGTTTTCTAGCTTTATTGAGATATAATTGACATATAACATGATATAAGTTTAACTTGTACAACATAATAATTTGATATATGTATACACTGTGAAATAGTTTCTGCAATAAGTTAACATCCATCAACTCACTGTATGGCTCTTTCTGCAATGTTAGCAAAATGAGTTTGATTTGGGCAGGCCAAATTAGGTTAAGGTAGGTCAAAATTGGAATGGAAGTAATTACATATGTAGGCTATTTCATTTTTGTGACCTTGGCCAACATCTCTTTAGTGAGGAGATTGGGACGGTCATGATGGGCAGGTGATTTGATCTGTCAACTCAAGGCTGCGAATATCAAAGAACCAAGGGAACATGACACCACCAAAGGAACAAAGTAAAGCATCAGTAACCAACTCTAAAGAAACAGAGCTTCCAAACCACCCGACAAAGAAGCCGGAAGGGACAGGGGATACTTTTTAACCATACTGTATTTGGTGAAGAAAGTATCTCATGCAGAAGTTGGTTTTTGGAAAATGTTTGATTGACAGAACCTATTCTGTTCATTGATCCTGTTCAGGTGAGCTGTCATCATCTTTGCAGACCCTCCCTTTAATCATCTTCCCATAAATTTGTCAACTGCAGTCTGGGTTTCCTGCTCCGTTACCAGCTCTTGTGGATTTTTTACTCCTGGGCCTCTCTGCTCCAGCAAGCTGTTATTCTCCATTTCTTCTTGTCTGTCTCTTCAATTTATGGGGCAGTGGTTTGCCCTGTAAGTTTAGTTCTCTGATGAATCTAAGAAGGGTTGTAGCTTTAGTTTTTTTTTTTTTTTCTCTTGTGTGGATGGGAGTGATAATTTCCAGCCTCCTTACATGCCAGACTAAAAGCCACAGGTGCATTATTTATTATATAATCTTAGGCGTAATAGTTTCTGCAATTAGAACATGCTTATTTATTAAATGGATGGATAATGAATAAGTGAGTACAGTGAGAGTTTAGTAAAAAGGAAGCAACTAGAGTCACGATGTGACGGATGTTTTTATTCCCTTAGAAATATAAAATGGATCAAGAAAATAATTATTTTAGTTTTTTTTTTTTAATAAAGAGGATTTCCTAGGAAATAGATTCTGAAACTCTAAGACTTCTGTGTAGAAGCTTTGATGATAAATGCTCTTGAGGGTGAGGGAAGCAACACTGGACAAAGGTAGTTGTTCATCCATACAGTGCAGTTGCAACAGAGGCCTCAGCCAATCCTGTGGGGAGCTCCGGAGCTAGGCTGGTCCTTCAAAGTTGCACTTCTTGAAGCCAGAAGGCTGAGCTTTATACCCCAGTTTGTCACCTTGCCGAGCCATTTCAGTAGGCTGTCCCTGCGAGGGGTGACTCCCTTGGACAGAGAGCAATTCCGAGAACAAGAGTCAGCTGAGAGAAGTCAGTAGCCAACATTCTCAGTCGCTTTGGAGGTGACCACATCAGTCTTGAAGGGAGTGTCTGGGCAGCAAGCCAGACTATCCGCTGCAATCTACTCTTGTGCTGCTTGGATCTGCTTGGTTAATGTAAAAATGTTCCTTGATCACCCCCTCCAGTATTCTATTCAGTTTCTTTTCTTGGTGAAACTCACCAAAGCAAGTTTAGTGGGACAAACTACGCTCCTCATCATTGCAACTGGTCTTGAAGTTGCACTAATTTCCATCACCTCCCTCCTCCACTACTCACTGTAGATTCCACTCACCCTTGGCTACATCCTCAGCTAGACTATTTTACCTAGTAGGGTGACCAAGGTACCCATCACTAAGGAGTCTAAGCCCCTGGTTACAATAACGCATTTCTACTAAACTTATCTATTCCATCACTAAGGAGTCTAAGCCCCTGGTTACAATAACGCATTTCTACTAAACTTATCTATTAGCTGTCGACATTTAGCAGGGGACCATCAAGAGACATCCTAATGGGCCACCTTGGTGCCAAACACGCGCTTCACTTTCCCTCTTATGCAACAACAGCCCTACATTCTCCTGATAATCAGGTTTAATTAACCCTGTCAAGATTGTGACCCTTTTTTTTTTTCCCCTGCTGGGCTCCTGGCATAAGAAGCCCAGAGTAGCAGCCGTAGCTTAAAATTTAGTGAGCTTCTCACTGTGATGCTGGAGGAAACCAGGGCTGCTAGACCAGCAGATCCTAAAATTGTGATGACATAGTACAGATTCCCCAAATCAACGGTAATATGGCAAACAGGGCCACTCACATGTCCATCTTGGTTCCCAGACCTGTATATTCTACTTACTGGGACACAGAACCACATGACCATTGCTGATTTAGAGTGCATTCTGTTAGTCAGATAATTGTGCACTTCAAATAATAATCTCTGGAGACTCTCCAAAACTATTGAGAAAGGAAATTTTTTTTTTCTGAGTAAATATAACATTAATAGTCATAAAAGCAATAATTATATTTTTAACCAGTTGTGATGGTTAATTTTAAGTATCAAATTGATTGCACCATGGGGTGCCCAGACATTTTGTCAGACATTATTCTGGGTGTGTCTGAATGAGATTGTTTTAATCGGTACAATGTGTAAAGCAATCTTGCCTACCTTAATGTGGGCAGGCCCCAACCAAGTTGAAGATCTGAATGTTTTTTTTTAAAGGCTAAGTGAAAGCAACTTCTCCTGCCTGACTGCTGGGCTGGAACTTCAGCCATTTCTTACCCTTGAACAGGAGCTCCCCCGTCACCTCTCCTAGGTCTCCAGCTTGCAGCTGCGTAGCTTGGGACTTTTCAGCCCCCATCGTCACGTGAACCAATTCCTGGTATTAAATCTATATGTCTTAGATTTGAGCCAGTTTACAGACCTAGAATGAAACAGAAGCTGAGTCCCCATAAGGAAGGAGTCTGATACACTGTCAAAAATTTAGACTTTTCATCTTTCTTCTAGCCTTCCCCCAAAAGTTCTTACAGCTTTTTACTAGGGTAACAGTGCATTTCAGGAAAGAAATGATCAGGCCTTTGGGAAAATACTAGACCCTGGCTCTGAGGCCATACTAATTCCAAGAGACCCAAAGCATCACTGTGGCCCCCTATGCAGAGGAGGGGCTTATGGAGGTCCAGGGACCAATGGAGTTTTAGCTTAGGTCCACCTCACAGTGGGCCCAGTGTGTCCCCAAACCCATCCTGTGGTTATTTTCCATTTCTAGAATGTGCAATTGGCATGGAATACTCAGTAGTTGGCAGAATCCCCCCCTCCCCAAACACACTTATAGGACATTTAGTCCTGTCCAAAACATCCATAAGATATGTGGTCCATGAGACATTTGATCCACACCAAAAGGTTCTTGATAGCCGGTTGTACTTCGTCCTGTCTAAAACCATTTGGCGTGGATCAAATATGCTCATGGCTGTTTCATATAGGACCAAATTTCAAGGACCTTTTGGCATGGACCAAATGTCTTTTGGATGTTTTGAACAGGACCAAATGTCTGCTAACCCCCCTGACCTGCAAAGCTATTGCTGGGGCCTTTGATATACTGACCTTATCCTTCGGTATGCATGCTCCATGGCTCAGTTCCTGGGCCCCAGATTTCTTAATTTGTTTCTTGTTACTAGGGAAACTAGGTTCCCTTGGTCCTTTTAGAATATCCTGTACCCGTGTAAAGGGAGACAGGGTGTGGCTTACACGCTCCCTATCTCTGGGCATGTGTGATCTCCTGGCTAATGCAAATGTCTCTGTCAGGACCTTTGCCATGATACATGCTGGACATCCACACCAGGCCATCGCTGTAGACTAGTGGGTGTTTGAGGACTGGGTCCTTTCTGTCACTTCTCTCAAAAGTTTGAGAGAAAGTTTGTCCCTGATAAACTCTATATTGTATCTGAACCATGCGGCACTGGTGATTTGTGCCCCCTTGCATGACACTGATAATATCCAAACACAATTTTAAAAACTGCTTTCTGTGGCCTGTAGACACAGAGAAATGAGAAAAGAAAGAGTTAAGAGGAAGAAAGACGTTCCTTTTTGCAACTGCATTCTGTTCGTTTCTGGCAAACAGCTCATTTCCGGACTGTGGGTTATTGGCACTGTTTAAAAACAGAAGTTTAAGGTTATAAATTTAAGCTTTGGTTTATAAAGAGAAGTTAAAATCACAACTCCTGTTTAACATCCAACTCTGTTAGTTTACCCTCATCTTTTTTTTTTTTTTCCAGTTTGTCAAGTTTTCTTTGCGTTGCCATCAATGTCTGAAGAGGTCACTTATGCAGATCTAAAATTCGAGGACTCCAGTAAGACTGAACATATCCAGGAGTTTCACAAATGTGGGATAAAAGGTAAGAGTTTGAACTAGCAATTTGACAATAATCTTTCAATTTGAAGTTTTAAATAAGCCTCTCTTTTTTCACCAAACCTACCACAAATATCCAGATCGAATGATTATAGAGGTTTCTTTTTTAAGGCAATGATAAGGTCATTGAACACGCCATCTTTTACAAATTTTTCTGTTTTTTAATATCACACTCAAGATAATTAGTATGGGAGAGTACTTTCGTATGACTGGATTGTGAAACATTTTTTTTCCCTCATGGAAGGAAGCCATGGAACAATGCACATATGTTGTGCAGGAAAGTCATGGTTTTGCATACTTTTTTAATAAGAAAATGCTTGTGTGTGTGTGTGTGTGTGTGTATGTGTGTGAATGTCTAAAAAAGAAACAAAGGCAGAGACACAAAGAGAAAGGCAGAGAGGATCTTTAGGGAATTATATTTGACTTTCTACCAAATTAAGCCCCAATTGTTTCCTATTTCTTTTGGAGATCTTTTCCCAATTTACTAAAACATAGACAAAGTTCAGTGGAGTGGAAGCCACATCAGGGACTATAGGGAGAAAAAAGATAAAGAAATATTGGAAGATACAACATTCAAAGCCACCCTGTACCTGGAAGCTTTGTATTTTTTCATTTAAATTTAATTTTGATATAAATGGACGACTTGTGTGTACTTTCAACTTACGTTTCAATAAAGTGCACTTTAATTTCCATCCTACTCATAATCCTGTATTTCTCTTATTGTCTGTAGCTCTGACCTCGTGGCTCGTGGCTTGTGGCTTTTTGGATGAAACTTGCCCCAGAATGTCCGTACTTAAAATCAGTGTGTATAAATTAAAAGTAGATAGGAGAACACAATAAGGTGGTAATACAATGAAATTAAGAGAGAAGAGTAATAGAAAAGTTCTCATGTATTCTTTAAATGACCCCTCTCCCCCGCCCAATGTAACTCTCTTTGAAGTTCTGACTTTACTGTGAACAGAATTTTTAATGCTAAATTTTGGATCCACTAACCAAGCTTGGATCCATTCATCAGTACTGTAAACCTGAAGAAAGGATAACAGTTTAATTCTGTGGCTTCTTCCTTTAACATGGATCTTTTTTTTTTTTTTAAAGAGTGAGAGGTTAAGGATTTTGCAAAAGTTTCGATCTTAATTTCTTTATTTGTGTTTCTTCTTTTTTATGGTTGGTGTAAGAGGATCAATCATGAATTTAACAAATCATGAATGAGTGAATGAATGAATGAATGAATGAATAAATAAATAAATAAAATTAATTTATTTTAATAAATAAAAATAAACTTAATTGCCCTTTACATATCCCTTCTCATTTCCTGTCCTACTAAACCTTCTTATTCAGAAATTCTTCGACTCTGCAGTCAATGTCTGGTTGACTTTCTCAATTTTGTCTAATTTCCTCATTATTCAGCTTAAATTCTATACTGTGTAATATAAACTTTGTATTATTTAACATCTACCCTTACTCTCTTATGTATGTGTATATATATATATGTATATACCTCCTCCTTGTGTTTTTTTCCTTGAAAAAATTCAATTCTTATTAAACTTAAATACTACCTGCTCTGTGTCCCACCCAAGTAGCTGAACGTCGTCGATAAAACATACACAAACGTGTGAGCCCAGTTTACTCTCATCTGATGGGCTTTGCTCCTATTTATTTCATTCCACTCCTTTACTTTCTGCTACCAGCGTCTCCATCCTGTCGCATCCTCGCTCATCCTCTCCGCCTTACTGCTAGATGATATTTACAAGGTGCTTATTTCCTCTTATCATAAGACAGACTTTCTCATTTGGCTCTAAATTTCAACCCAAGTGTCCTTCTCCAAGACATTTCCTTTACAATTTTCTCCTTTCTCTCCTACTTCACTATTCTCTCTCCCCTCCTCTGGCCGATTATCCCTCCCCAGTGCACCAGCATGCTCTGCTACTCCTATTTTATCAGAACACATCCCTGCTTGACCACTGAAATCTCTCCATTTATTCTTCCATTTCTTTGTTTATTTTCATAACCCAACTTTTTTTTTCTTACTGAAGTATAGTCAGTGTACAATGTTACATCAATTTCCAGTGTACAGCATGTTTCAGTCACACATGTACAAACTTATATTCCTTTTCATATTATTTTTCATTATAGGTTACTGTAAGATACTGCATATAGTTCCCTGTGCTATACAGTAGGTCCTTGTTGTTTATCTATTTTATACATAGAAGTGTGTATCTGTTGCTTCTTTTTTCAACCCCATTTTTACCTCTTTGTTTCTGGAATCTGCCTATCAATTAACAGCCTTTTCTTTGAGAACCAATTTGCATGTAAAACAATTAGTATCTAGTTGTATCTAGTATCTAGTATCACTCTTGAGAAGGATGTCTTAGGCAAAAGTGAAAGTGCTCATTTCTCTTTTATTTATTTCCTTAATTTTGTGCCTGAAACCAGCTACACTTTAAATGAAACGTGCAGGTGAAATACCGATGCAAGCTAAGGGTTTGAAGTAGGCTTCTAAATACCGCCTAGGGGGGCTTTCTCGCTCATCGCATATTAATTGACATCTATACTGCTATCCCAATGGGAGGAAATATCTGCAAAAGATGAGACTGACAAAGGCTTAGTTTCCAGAATATATAAGTAGCTCATACAACCTAATAATAAAAAACAAACAACCCAATCCAAAAATGTGCAAAAGACCAAAACAAGCAATTCTCCAATGAAGACATACAAATGGCCAATAGGCACATGAAAAAAAGCTCCATATGGCTAATTTTATCAGAGAAATGCAAATCAAAACTACAATGAGGTATCACTTCACACCAGTCAGAATGGCCATCATTCAAAAGTCCACAAACAATAAATGCTGGAGAGGCTGTGGAGAAAAGGGAGCCCTCCCACACTGTTGGTAGGAATGTACCAACCTACAATTGGTGCAACCATTATGGATAAAAGTATGGAGATTCTTCAAAAAACTAAAAATAGACTTACCATATGATCCAGCAATCCCACTGCTGGGCAAAAATCCAGGAGGAACCTTAATTCAAAAAGACACCTGCACCTCAATGTTCATAGCAGCACTATTTACAATAGCCAAGACATGGAAACAACCTAAATGTCCAATGACAGATGACTGGATAAAGAAGTTGTGGCATATTTATACAATGGAACACTACTCAGTCATACAAAATAATAAAATAATTTCATTTGCAGCAACATTGGTAGATCTGAAGATTGTCTTTATAAGTGAAGTAAGCCAGAAAGAGAAAGAAAAATACCATATGATAGCACTTATATGTGGAACCTAAAAAGGAAAGATAAACTTATTTACAAAACAGAAACAGGTTCACAGACACAGAAAACAAACTTATGGCTACCAGAGGGGGAGGGGGGTGGGAAGGGATAAATTGGGAGTTTGAGATTTGCAGATACTAACTACTATATATAAAATATATAAACAAGTTCATACTACAGCACAGGGAACTATATTCAATATCTTGTAGTAACTTATGGTGAAAAAGAATATGAAAATGAACATATGTATGTGCATGTATGACTGAAGCATTGTGCTGTACACTAGAAATTAATACAACATTGTAAACTGACTATACTTCAATAAAAAATATATACATATAAAGGTATTACAAAAATATCCGTGAGTTTCTAGCAAAACATTTCTTTACCAGGAACATGTGAGGAAGGAAGTAAAGGCAAAATAAATGAATGCATGATTCAAATTAAGACGTATACCATTTCAGGCATCTTTGCTAATTTTGCTTTCCGCAGAGCCTCCTGCTCCTTCCCACATATGGCGTCGAAGAGCCTTGGCTCTGATTCTTCTCTGCCTTCTGCTGCTGATTGGACTGGGAGTCTTAGGAGGCATATGTATGTATTATTATTATTGTGTTTATTGACAGGGAAAACACCTAGAATTGCATGAGTTGTACTCCCTGAACTGAAGCATTGGAATGATAGGTGATAACACCCACAAAGTGAATTTAGATAAGTACTTTCAACATGGTACTTAGTCTCTTTCCCTGACTCCTGTAAGATAACTGCTTCTCTAGACCTTCAATATTCTTAATACAATTCAGCCAAAAATGGGTGGTGGTTGTATTGAAGGATTACAATTTTTCATCATCATCTCTCTCTCTCTCTCTTTTTTAATCTGGAGTTTATATAACTTCGAAGACAGACATGGGGGAATTGAATAAACTACAAGAGTTCAAAGAAGAACTTCAGAGAAATGTTTCTCTACAACTAAAGCATAACATGGATAGTTTTGAGAAGGTCAGGAACCTCTCGATCACACTGCAAGAAACAGCCACCAAATTATGCCATGAGCTACATAGAAAAAACCCAGGTAATTCTATATTTCTCTCTGAGTTATTTATTACACCATGAACTAAACCTAGGAGTCACTTGAGAATCATTTCATCACTAGCCTTTCTCTAGGAAGCCATTATATGGAGCAAAGAATTAAATGTGATTGACAGAAGCTTTGTTGACATTTCTGTCTAGTTAGAAGATAAACAGAAAAAAAACCCAATGATAATATAGGCTCCCAAATTATCAGGAGATGACAGTTACTTACTAAAACATTAGACAGTAAACAGTTTCTCTAATCTGACATTTACCTCGGCTATTTGGGCACTGAGGTCAACAGAGTATAGGCACCTCTTTATATCCTTTATGATGGACAGCGATGGAAGATGGGTCCCCTCTTTATGGGTGACCGCGGTGCCAAATTTCAGTCAGTGTTGGATAAGAGTCAATAAAAAAAAAAAAAAATCAAGTCAAGTCTTACTCTTGGAAGTGGGAGGAATTGGTCTTTTAGTATCTCTAAGAGTTTCTATAGTTATTATAACTAAACCTTGTTCTTTGTCGTCTTGAGAAGTGTCCCAAATCTTCAACAAGGCAGAGTGCCAGGAGCGCTCTAGTGGGAAGGGGCAGGATTGACGTAGGTTTGTAAGGTTGATTCTCATCACACAACGTTTCTTGTAGTTAACTTTTATTGCCATGTAGAAATACACACAATGACAAGGGAAAGAAGGAGGTTAATTCATCGTTATCCAGGGCTCCTGAGGTAGGAAAATACATCGGAATCCGAGTGTGTAGTTTCAAACGTATTCCAACCATGTTTTGCGGTGGTGCATGCAAGCCTGGAACTCAGGATGTATTATTGTCTCCACCTTTGATGTTAGAGGGAAAAAGGCAAGTGAATGTGGTTAATTTAACACAGAGAACAATGGGGATACTAAGAATTGGGGCGATGATCCACATAAACATAAAACTATGTTCTTCTTCCAGAGCACAAATGTAAACCTTGCCCGAAGGAATGGATGTGGCATGACGACAGCTGTTATTTACGGGTTGAAAGTTATGAAACATGGCAGAAGAGTGACGCGATATGCTCCAATCACAATGCCAGCCTGCTGAGGATTAAAAACAAAAGTGTACTGGTGAGACCCCACAGATCTCTGCCTGTGAGGAAGGAAGTCACTCTCCCCATCACAGAACAGAGAGGAGTGAGGCAGGTTGGGGGAAATTTGTACTAGTCCAGACGTGATTCTGGCTTATTCTAGTAGTGGTATGAGGTGACTGAGAGTTCGTATATTTATCTCAGAGGACCAGAGCCAGAGTTGGTCATACAAAACCTTAGCTTAGGACCTTAGCATCAGTGAAATTTTACAGGCTGATGGGCAGATGGATACGTATGGGCACAATGAATCTCTAGGTCTGTCAGCATTTCCAAACTGGAATTTTAGGGTCAACTCTCAGAACACAGTTTCTGAGCATTTATATAAAAACAGAAGATCTGGAAATTATTCCTGAGTATTACCAATTCCATAAAATCTACACAGGAGGAAGTTCTTTGTTTCTGCCAATTTTGTATTTTTTAACCGTATACATATACTAGAATAACAAGATAGTTTTGATAAAATATGTATAAAAAGTAGAGGGGGCGGCTAGGGCTGAGTGATAGAGCACATGCTTAGCAATGAACCCAGCACAAAGTCCTGGGTTCAATCCCCAGTACCTCCATCTAAATAAATAAATAAACCTAATTACCTCCCCCAAAACAAAAACATTCATTCATTAATTTTTTAAAAAATAGAATTAAGTTGGGGCGGCAAAGACAAGTGCCAAGCAGATACATTGCACTGAGTTCCCAGCTTCCAGGAAAAGTGAATTCTCTGGACGACATATTTATACATTTATTTATTTATTTTCTAATATCTAAATAGTATCTCTATATTTTACTTATTAATTAGCATTTCTAGCTTTTCAGACAGTAATCACATATTTATTTTAAGCAAAAATATATTTTCCCAAAAGCCTCAGCTTCTCTGCCGTAGTAATCTTCGTCCTCCTTTTTAGAAGAGGAAAAATCAATCCACAGTCTCTTCCTTATCTGATTATTTTCAAATAACCCATCTATAGTTACTTCGTCAACAAATTACTGAAATTTGAGGAAAAAAACTGTTACTTTGGTAATAAAATTCTGGACTGGTTTTGAATTCTGTTCTATACCCATTCATCTGACTTTGCCACATTTTCCTCCTATTCCTATGTTTCTCTTAACTTGTGTTTTCTAGTGAGTAACCACTTCTTTTACCCCCAAACTGAATATTTACTGCTTAACATTTGAAATCTGAAATTATGCACTTCATTGACCTTAAGACAAGGTTATGCATGGATTGGTAAATCCTTCTCCATGTGAGACAGTAACTGAGTATAAACGTTGAAGGAAATCTTACAGTAAGGGACACTTCGTCTCAATTTCTTTTGATGGCATAGAAAAGCAGTGGTAGCGTGTCAAAGATGTCACCTTAGGGCAGTAATTTGTAGGAAATTACATTGTGAGGTTCTGTACAGAAATGGGAGCCAATGATTTTAGCAAACCATCTCTATCGCCCATAGGAATTTATAAAATCCAAGAGGTTATATAGATATTGGCTGGGATTGTCTCCCAGAAAAGGGAACCCAAACACCAAGCAATTGGATACAGCAATTATCTCCTCTGACTGGTAAGTCTGAATTCTTGTTGCATTTTTATAGGAGGTTTGAGTAAAGCTGTTTTCCTCGGGAAGAGTGCAGAGTAGAACTTCAGCCAAAATTGCATCCTCAAAGAACTCTTTTCCATCAGGCTTCTGTAATGTGTTTACAGTGCAAAAAGTTGCTGCAAATATCTTCTCATTTTCTGGACAAGTCACTAAAGAACTTATAGTAGCCAAATAAAGGAGAACTTCTGTAATAATGCTCTTATGTAAGAAAATTACAGAAGATGACGAAATTCACTAGCTTTGAACATGTACTTAAAATTGTGTGAAATGCTGGAATTATAGAGAGGAATGAAAGCTTGATTCGTCCTTTAGTTACTTAATCTTTAATTGTATGCACAGGCTAGTTAATTCTACAGATTAAAAAAATATTAAGTGATAAACGTTTCAGCAAGAAGACAGAATAGCTAAAAATAAATTTGAGCCTTTAAATTTGTTATAACTGACACTTGAAGTGGCCATTTTTGAACAAAAAATTTAGAGATTGACTAGATTGACTGGAAGAGCATTTCTGGTGAAGAGAATAAAATGAACATGGATATGATACATTGCACATATAGGATATATGCAATATTTTCTTGTGTAATATATTAAGAAATACAGCTATAAATATACCATTATAAATAGATTCATATGTTGTATTTGTTCTCGTAATGACGTGGGAAAGGCTTATATAAAAATAATGCCAAAATCGATTTGTGTTTTATAATTACTTAAACTTGGGAAGTGGACAGGATTAGACTAAAGAAAGAAACCAAAGCCTCAAACTGCTGCATAAAGTTACAAGCTCACAAGCTGATACACACTTGTGGGTCCAGGACACACCAAGCGGGAGTGAACTCGCGACAACTGTGTTGAGTGCTGTCATCCTGAATCTAAACCCTGAGATTCCCCCATACTCACATGTTGGGCAAGGCAGCAAATAGAAGCTTTGATTGTTTTTGTCTGTTTGTTTTGCCTTGTTTGCTTTTTCCATCAGCTAGAAATAATAGGTGAAGGAAAACGGGTCAGAAAGGCAAGGCAGCTGTACCTTTGGCGATCCGCAGCGCTAGGACGGGATGAGGGATAAGAAACGTACAGACGTACAGACGAAGGAGAGAAGGGCACATGGTCCAAAGCTCTCATTCGGAGTGAGGGACTAGAGGTAAAGGTAGTGTGAGCGTCAGGGGGCAGTATAGATGGAATCTTGTTTTAAAAAGTAGAATTTCCATGTGCTTATCCGAGATTATTGCTAATGAGAAAGTAATACATAACGGGATGGAAGACACAGCAGATACTTCCAATTATCCAGAAATAATACAGAAATAAAACTTGTATAATAATATATGTATATAATATATAATCATATATAATGCATATGATTTCCTTTTTTATTCTCAATGTTATTTTTGGATTTGCTTCTGGAAATTGGCCATGATCAATAACACCTGTATTGTGTCACTTCAAATAGGAAATTTCACTTTTGAAAATTTAGTTGATGAACTTTTTATATATTCATGACCATGACTTACTGACCCAAGTATTGATGCTACATTTTCCCCCAAAGATAATTTATTTAGTTTGCAAGTTTGTCTTTAATGCGTAGTCCCTCATCAGTGATTGGGGGCTGGTGATTATTCAGGACTTCATAGTAAAATCTCTGAAAAATGGCTGGAGGGAAAAACATCACTTCAAGATGATGTTGAGCTTAAGGTATCCTAGATTAGGTTAATTCTTGGCGTTGGTGATTATGAAAAACATTTGAGAAGGACAGCCTTGCAGATTAACTACTACTCTAGGACCACTGGTCCAGTTTTCCCAGAAAGTCTAATGGAACTGCATTGTGCTAAATCATATTAGATGTTGGGGAAGGAAGGAGCTATGACCAGAAGTAAAGGATGACAAATATCCCAGATGTGTGAAAGCAGAACAGACAGAGAGAAATCAGGCGGTGTGTGACCTGGCTTATTTGTCAGTAAAAATAGGTTACTTGGACCCTCGATATTATAAATAATAATTAAACTTTATTTTAGAGAATGCAGACCCTAGGAGCAATGATATGCTGGGAAAGTCTTTTTTTTTTTTTTTTTCTGTGAATATGTTTCAAAGGTTGGGCTTGCCAAGGGTAATTCTTCATTTTGTCTTTCAGGTATACAAGAAATACAAATGGCTTAAATGATAAGTTAAATTGTGGTTACCTACATCACTCAAATGTTTATTACACATCCTGCACTGAAACACAAAGAATTATATGTGAGAAGTTGGCCAATTCAGTGAAGATTGAGAGTGTGCTAACGACTGAAGTGCCAGGTGGAAGGACGTAGTGAGTTGCAATTATTTTGCCCAGCTACTATCCTGAGATTAAAGGCAACTTTAGGGAGCATACATCTTGTGGACCACACAGACGACTGCAGTGAGATTACATTTCTGCCTCTCTCACAATTTATATTTTCAAACTTTCTCCTTTCTCCTCATTTGCTGAGTGAATAAAATCTAAACTCCTAACTAAAGTTACACCTTATTATCCAGCCCAGATACTGTTGAGCATAAATACAGTGTTTTGGGTGAGAATACAGAAAACTGAAGCTAATTTTTCCTGCTTTTCCAGAAATAAGGTAAATACCAACCTTACAGAAAATTGAAGAAATTATGCATCAATCATATTTCTATATGTTAGCAGTGAGCAATGCAAAATAAAATTTATAAAGCAATATCATTGATAATGGCATCCAAAACAAAATAGTAATAAATATAACAATAAAAATGTGGAAAACCTCTGCATGGGAATGTTATATGCAGTGTGATGCTTTTTGCCTCATCCAGAGTTACACCTCCTTCCGAGGGATCTCCACGTCCAGTGACTGGTAAACACAGTGCAGCAAGGACCAGGGGCTCGTTGTAAAATGCCTCAAAGAAAACAATAAGCCGTTTGCTGTCCAGTTAACTAATATTCACCCATTCCACAATGGAAGAGCCGCGACTCACTTTAACAGGAAGAGATGCATATTTTGGGAATGGAATTGTTTGTCCTGCCCACAGAGTTCAGCCAGAACCACTGTCCACAGGCTTAGTTAGAGAATAATTTGATCAGCTGGAAGGTGATCTTACATAACATCATGTCTGACCAAGGGACACACTTTCTAGCACAGAGGTAAGGGAGTGGACAACTGACCACGGGATCCACTGGTTATATACCACAAACTGAAGCCACACAAATCTGCAGGTCACACAGAGCAATGGGAAGGACTAAGGGCCTGTCAAAACACAGCTGCAGAAGCACCTCAGAGGGAATCCTTAGCGACAACATGACAGTATCTTCCAAGTTACAGTGTGTACTTTAACTCAGTAACCTTTACATGGTGCTGTGTCCTCAGTAGGTAGACGACAGGGATCTGGAAACCAAGGGGAGAAGCCAGAGTGACCCCACTTGGGAAACGGGGCTTCTGTCCGAGGAACTCGGGGTTCTGTGGATTTAGAGAATCTTGTCTGTAAAGGCCAGATCCTTCCACTAGGGGGCACGAGATCTCATTAAATGAATGTTATCTTGGGAGGAGTAATTGACTCTGATCAACAGGAGAGGGCGTAAGGTTGCTGGTACAGAAAAGGGACAGGAAGAAACACGTGCGGCAGCCAGTTGCCCTGCTTGAGTACCTCTGTATGATCCACGCCCCGCTTTGATGGTAAGTAGGCATCCTCGGCGGGCACAGCTTGAGAAAGGTCTGGCAGACGGGCTCAAGCCCCAGGCAGCTGACGGGCAGAGAGTGAGAGGAGTCTGAAGGAATCACAGAGGAGCGATCGGGGGCTAGAATTCATTCCGCACGTCTTCCTCTTACAAGCTTATTCCAAAAAGAGAGACGTACCTTCAACCCGGACTTGCTTCCCTTCCACGGACGTTAAGCTGTAGTGACTCTGTGATGTGATCCAAGAGCCCTCCCCCTTCGGGACTGAAGGGCTGGTTCTGCCAGTTGCAGGGCGAGCTGTCAACACGCAACTATCAAATGTGAGCCTTCGCCTCCGCCTCCGTCGAAGAGAGTTAATTCAACCGAGGTCACGCTCCCTTCCCAGGGCAGCTCATAGCCAGTGACTAGTGATGCGGGGCTGAGGAGGTCTGGCTGCCTAGCCCTCACTGGGGAAAACTCAGGTCTAGTGCAGCTTCTGAGCACCGTCTGGAGCTGACTTAGGCCTCCCTGAGAGCGCGTCCCAGCCCAGCTTCCCCTCTGCCCAGTCCTGCTCCCTTTGGTTCTCTCCACAGGTGGACATGCCAAGGGTGTTGCCCAGTAACCCTCCATCGTACTAACTGATTGCAGAATCTGCTTCTTTGGAAATTAAGCCTTAAAGAAAACCTTACTAAATGGAGAGAGAACTATATACTTAGATTAGAAAAGTTCATATTCTTGGGACGTCAAGTTTCCCAAATTTCCCTCTGGATTGAATACAATCCCTGAACTTTTTCAGATGGATGTTTTTAAGTGACAGGCTAATTCTAAAATTAACATGAAAGTGCACAAGATTTAGAATAGCCGAGAGAATACTGAAAAAGAAGAATATTTGGAGAAATTGTAGTCCTGAATATCAAGACTTACTCTAAAGCCACAATAATAAAACAGTTTTGACTTGATACCAGAACAGATAAACACCTACAGGACCAGATTAGGGGTCTAAAAAGCGACTTATAGGTATACGATTACCTTATTTATTTAAGTTTTTACTGCCATTAGAGGTAAAAAAAATGATAGTCTTTTCAATAAGCAGAGCTGAATTAATTGGACATTTGCATGGAAAAAAATCTGATAATCTACCTTATGCCATGTATAAATATTAATTCAAAATGGATCATATAACTAAATATGAAGCTTCAAAATATAAAGCTTCTAGTATAAAACATTCCTCACATCTGCTGACATCTTTTCCAGCACTATAATTTGCACTTTCTGGAATTTTAAGTAATAGAATCATTAACTAAGTGGATTTTTTCGTGTGGCTTCTTTGCATAAGAATAATTACTTTGAGATTGTATAAGTTGCTGTTTATATCAATAGTTCCCTCTACCTACTTGCTGCATACTCTCCTATTGTTTGGACATGTTAATCCATTCCTTGCTGATGGTCATTTGGATTATTTCTGGATATAATAAATAAAGTTATTATTTACATTTGTACATGAGTCTTTATATGAGCAAACACTTTCATTTGTCTTTGGTGATACTTAACAGTGTAATGACTGGTTATATGACAGGTGCAGGCTTAACAGTTTAAGAACTCACCAAATAGTTTTCCAAAGTTATTGAACAATTTTACGTCCCCATCAACAGTGTACAAGAGCTCCGTTTGCACATCACCAATCACCAGGAAAATGCAAAACAAAACTACAATGGGATATCACCTCATGCCTGCTAAGATGGCCATCATCAAAAGTGCAAGAAGTAACAAATGCTCACTAGAATGTGAAGAAAAGGGAACACTTGCACTGCTGATGGGATTGTAGTTGGCGCAGCCACTATAGGAAACAGTATGGAGGCACCTCAAAAAATTAAAAATAAAAATATCGTTTGACCCAGCAATTCCACTTCTGAGTGTTTAGCTGAAAGAAATGAAAACGCTAACTCAAAAAGATATCTGCACCCCCGTGTTTCTTGCAGCTTTGTTTACAACAGCCAAGACATGGAAACAACCTGTGTCCATCAATGGATGAATGGATAAAAGAAGTTGCAGAATATGTAGACAATGGAATATTATTTAGGCATAAAAAAGAAGGCAATCCTGCCATTCACAACAGCATGGATGGAACTTGAGGGCATTATGCTAACTGAAATAAGTGAGGGAAAGACAAACACTGTGTGATCTCACTTACATGTGACATCAAAGCTGAAGTATCTTTACAACAAAAAGCACATCTCAACTGACTCTTATCAGCAGTTCTTTTTCACATTTGAGAAAAAAGAGAATTTCAAGTCCTTCAAAATACATTTACAGTAGAGATCTTAACTTTTTGAGGACTGATGTTTTCTCAAGCTCTCCACAAGTATTATCTGATTTAATCTTTACCCCAACCGTGTTTATAGTTAAGATTTTCCCTCAGTTTCCAGGGTCAGAGAGCCCAAAGTACTTTCCCAGGCCTGCGTGGTTTGTAAGTGACTGGGGGAAGTATTCAGTCTTACATCTGCCATTTTATTTTACACTAGATGGTTAACTACCCCACGGTCTTTCCTTCGCTATCTCGATCATGTTTTCTTCTCTTTCTGGACTACCTTCTCAGTGCCTGCAATACTTTGTTTCTTTAAATATCCATTAGTTATGTATTTGATAAATAAAAGTTTTTTTTTTTTTTAACAATTCCGTATTTGAAGAACATCTCTTCTCAAGCCTGGCTACTATGGGGGGATGCTCTTCCCTTTCCCTTCCCTCCTGCAGCAGCGAGGACAAAAGCATCCTGAGGAAACAGAGGATGGTTTTAACGATAATTCCTAGCATTTCTTGAGTGCGCATTCTCTGTGGTTGTTTCTCTTTTAATCGTCATAAAACTTAAATTAAAAACGAAAGATTCTATTAGGTTGAAGGGCTGGCAGGTAAACGAACATCAGTCTTGTGGAAAAGACAGGTTTTGTTCTAATAACCCACGAAATGGAGGGATTACGTTTTCTGAATCTTTTGAAGTTCTTAAGAACATGGTTCCTTTCTTCTGAAATTCTTTTTTTTTTAATTCTGAGGCTGGTATTTACCAATTTTACTCCTTAAATTATGGTTATATCTGTCCAAGAAACTCAGATTCACAACACACAGGCTCACCAGTGTATTCCGGTGCTTCCCAGTCTCAAAAGCGTGGTTTGCATTTTTAAAAATTAACTACGGAATTACACTCGTTTTGTTTTGAAATCTCTGCTTCACGTGAATCTTTTTTTGTTTCATATTTTTAAACTTATTTCGGCATTTCCTTAAACAAGGAACTAGTGCTCTGTTGAGTCACACCAGACATTTTTATCTCAGATAAATTTTAATCTTAAAAGTATGTCCAGTTAGTATTCTACACTGGTGTAGCTGTCATTTTAGTATGTGCTTTCCATTAGAGTTTTGAATAACTATTGTGATATTAGTATAATCTACTGGAAGATTTTGGCTATGTTAAAGTCATGAATCTCCTGATGTGAGTTATAGATGACCCGAAACTCAACTTGGGCAGCAGAACAGCATATGACACTCAAGAAAACATAACGGGACAGGTGGAGAGAGATACGACATTACACATAAACGTGCATGAAAATGTGTCAGGTGAGCACCCCATTTTAATAGTGTGTTAGAAAACATGAAAAGAGTGAAACAGCTTTACCTCAAAGTACTTCGAAGATGCAAAGCAGAAGGAAAACGATGAGTGAAACGGTCTTCCTGTTTCGTAAGAGTCTCATCAGTAATTTTCTACAATTTCCCCTAATCTTTTTCACTTTTCTGAAGTTATAAGAAAAACATAGAAATATGGTAACCATTTACAGAGTCTTCTGTAATAACCTTTTTGTCTTTCTTGACTTATTTCTTTATATGTTTAATTACTATTTTTATCAAACGAATCTCTCTTTTTCTTGGTCTAGACTCAGTTTTCTTGAATCTCTTCTTTATTTCTTCTTTTACACTCACATTTATGCCCCCTCTTTTTGGCTGTAAGGATTCTTCATTTAGCAAGCATTTTCGTAATATTTAATTGCTTGAATAATTCAGATGATTAATTTTGGTACTAGAGTATTTCGAGAAGATTTTCAATACTATCCCAAATTATAAAAAGCAGATATTAAAAGACACTAAATCAACATTACATACAAATACAAAAGCCAATGTGAATATGCAAAGTAATGCACAAAGAATGAAAAGTAAGGTCATTATAGGGTTTGGGGCTCTAATAGAAAGGAACATGGTGGGGAAACCTGGTAAAACTTGAACCTTTCCACAAACAGTAACCACACTTGTGTGCTGTTTTGAGTTAGTGTATGTACGATGGCAAATGCTAAAGAAGAGAAAGCCCTCTTGTTAACTATTTGTTAATAATTTGTGCCTTAATCTCTGTGCAGGGCTCTCTGGTGAATTAGCCTAGATCATTTCGTTAGACACAACACTCACATTTTAATGGAGTTTAGCTGTAATGGAGTTTAGCTGGGTATATGGGAAATAAACATTCTGTATTCTTACACGTCTGAAAAGGTCTTTAATTTGGCTAGGTATAAACGTGAAAGTTAAAAAATAGTTTCTTAATGGATATTGAGAGTTACTTCATTGATAACTATTCCTTGTCTTGAGGAACTGGTGGTATGACAGGAGGAGCAGACAAGTGCACAAAAAATTACAATTCAGTGCGGTAAGTGCTCATAAACTATATATATATGTAATTATATAAATAGTGCTTATAAACATAAACAATATAGTTGGAGGAAAGAATTCAGGTGGGATGAGGATACAATATTTAATGCAGGGTTTGGAGGCACATTGCTAAAAAAGTAATAAGATTGCATGGCACTTTTGGGGAAAAATTCAAGATATTCAAGATAAATGAATGACAGGAAGGTAGGTGGCCCAATCAGAGATAAAATTGGAGTGTCAGGAAGGTTCCTATAGATAATGAGGAGAATTTGAATTTTAACCTGAAATCTATGGGAAAATATTGAATCATTTAAATCAGAGTCTCATAGAAATACCACTGGAAACAGTGCTGATAAGGTTTCTGTAGAAAATACAGGAGAACAGACGGGGACTAGCATCCTACTGCAGAAGTTCAAACATCCTGAGGTTTTTCTGGGTGCTTTTAACACTCTCTTCATCTTTTTTCTTCCTCTATAGCTATGATTTCTCTTCTACCTTCAGATTGTTCCAGATCCAAACCCCATTTCATTTCAGATCACATTCCATTTCTCTCATATTTTAAGCAATCGTCTCGTTTGTAAAATATAGCTTCTGTTCATCATTTCAAATACAATGCAGATGCTTAGAAATTCTGATGTATTTGCTTACGGACAGCAGATACGTATGTCTGTGCACACACGCTAAGCACGTGTGTGTGTCAGTATCACATCCCGATAGGCTGTTCTCATTTGTTTTTCAGGCCTGGGATTTTTGCAATAGGCTGTTCTCATTTGTTTTTCAGGCCTGGGATTTTTGCTCACGCTCAGAGTTGTGGATACGGCCTGGAAATAGCTGTTACCACTTTCCTACTGAACTCAAGACTTTCCGTGCGAGTAGCAGTGATTGCGGCAAGAAGCATTCCTCCCTGATGACTACGGACAACGGGGAAAATCGGAATAGAACCCAGGTCTGTGCTATGATTTGTGGTTCGTCCATGGAAATTTCTTAGTACTGTCCTTTATGATTGGGTTACTGCATTCTGTTGTTTCTTATTTTGTAGTTGGCTTTCTTTCTTTGATAACTATGTAAGTTTAAAAAGCTAAAGATCGAATCTGTTCTTAGAAACAATAATTAGTACATATATAAAAACTAAAAAAATGTTCAGTATGCTGTTTATATGTATTTACATGCAATATAATGTGTATGTGCAGTCAAACTGTAATAATTCTACATAATAAAACTGGAAAAAATAAAATAAAATAAAAATAATTTAAAAAAGGAAAAATGAAAACCACAGAAAAAGTAAAATAATAATTAATAATAATAATAAAAGGAATGTCTTAGTATTGTTAAGGTAGAGGTAAGGAGAATTTGGGTTACAAATAACGACATTAATCCTTGGCCATTCCATAGAAGCCTTCATGCCCTCTGCTTTTTCACTCTCCCCCTGAGTGGAGTCACTGGAGAAGTCCACGTCGCAGGTTCAGACCGCGGGGGTCCACAGGCATTACAGTTGCTGGCCCACGACGTCAGCTACAGAAGCATATTTCTTTGGTATTTCTCACTCACTGTGATTCCTGTTTTTCATAGAACTGGGAAGGAAAGGCTAATGATTTATTTCCATGGACCCCTTCGACCTGAAGAATGATGATGTTCTTCAGTTATTTGGTTATTTACTTTCCTCCTTGTTTTTGGTCCCCCTCTTCTGAAACACCTGGTAGTCAAACACTGCGCCTTCTCAGGGTTCTCTATTTAAATTTATCAAAAGCTCTCTTGCATGGGTAAGCCTCTCTTCTGTTCCTTTTACTGTTGTGAGTTTATTTCTTTTTGCATTTTTTTCAGTCAAGTCAAGGGAGGGATGAGAGCAAATTCCTATTGTTGGTCTATCCTATGAAGAAGGTGTCTCTGCATTAATGATAATCTTTTTCCTTGTTCAGCATTTGGTAAAATCATTTTCCCTGTTTGACTGTTATCTTTTACTTTATAACTATGTCTTCTTTTCTATTTACAAAAGTTTTTAAATCTGTCAATTAATTTTTTTCCATCACACGTTTCTTCAAAACTTAGAAAGCTCTCCCCTAAGTAGAAATGTGATTATTGTTTTGATTTTCTGACAAGAGGATTTTAAATGCAGTAAGTAGTATGAGTTAAATATTGATAACATTTTATTATTCTTCAAACAAGTATTTCTTAAGTGTTTACTAAGATCTGCAACATGGACTAAATGCTGAGGTTATAGCAATGAGCCCAGCCTTCATGAATCTTACAGAAGCTCATAATCTAAGGTGAATCAAAAGAATGAATCAAGAATTGTGCAAATGATTGTTTAACTGCAATTATGATGTTACATTCACAAAAAATGAAAAGTACAGTGCTCAAACTAGAGGACAAGAACAGACGTGTGCCATTGATGGCTTCCTTACTGAGTGATTTTGTGGGTTTTTCAGAAATTGCCTTATCTGACTGCTACTTACTTATCTCCTATCACAGATAATTCTTTTGTGTTGGTTCCTTCTCAAAGAAGGAACTTCAAAGTTTGGGGGTTCCATAGACTCTCAATATTAAGGTTTCATTGGCTAGAGTCCTGTTGGAATTATATATTTTTAATCATGGTAAAATAGACATAACATTTTCTGTCTTAACCATTTTTAAGTGTACAGTTTGGTAGTGTTGAGTGTATTCACATTGTTATGCAACCAGTCTCCAGTGTTGCAAAACTGACACTCCAAACTCACTAAACAACCACTCCCCACTTCCCCCTCCCTCTACGCCCTGCCAAGCACTATTCTACTTTCCGTTTCTAAGGATGTGACTCATCTAGGTGCCTCTTATAAATGGAATTATACAGTGTTCGTTTTGGACTGGCTTCTTTCCACTTAGCACAGCATCCTCAAGGTTCACCCACGTAGTATGTGTCAGTGTGCAAAGATACAGTTAGAGATGGAATCTGAATGAGGAAGAAGCATTAAAATAAAGCTTCAACTTTCGATTTTCTCTTAAGAATCTTGGAAGTTAATGGAAGATAAGATATCTTTTATACCTCAAGAGAAAATTCATGTTGCCAGGAAGACTGTTGAAGACATGACTTACTTCAGGGTAGGGCCCGGTGAGGAAGGAAAAAATTACAAGAGTAGGATGGAGACATGTAAATTGGAGAAAAGTCAGGGCAGAGGGGCGGGGGGAGTGGTCTCACTGGAAAAGCTAGAGCTGAATAAATGGGAACCTATTCCACAGTGAATGCAAAGAAAATCAGAGCCTCCGGCAATGTCTACTTGGTGGCATTTGCCCATCCGATGGCTTCTTGTTCTCGCCTGTCCTCTGCTAAATGTTGAGAGTAGTGATGGTGTTAAGCAGGACACTTGAGAAGAATAAAGAAAGTGTTCACATTCCAGCGAGGGAAAGGGGACAAGAAACCAAGAAGGGACATGATTATTGGGTGGAATTTTGATGACATGTCCCTGATTCAGTTGCACTTGAATTACAAGTGCACCACTTGTCCCGGTCGTGCAAAGGGGCAAAAGCTGCTGCTTCCTTTGTTTATAGCTGTTCATTAGATGTCTGCCATCACCTGTCTCCTGGATGAATCTAAACTGTACTCTCAACAACACAAATCAGACAGCAGAGGATATTTCAAATTTATCCACCCCAACTCATGAGTTGACCGGTCTCTTCTTTCTTGTCAATAATAAGGGAATAGCTAGTGTGCTAATTTTGAAGATATTTCTCTGTCAGTCATATTCCATATATGGCCAAATATGTATAAAGAGAAAGCAAGAAATTCTGGGAGAATTTGTCTGTACATCAGGCAATTTTTTTGTTTGTTTTCTAGCAAAAAAAAAAAAAAATCTGTTCTATATAGGAGTTCCTTGGAATTAAGAGCACAGGAGGCAGAAATTCAGAAGCTGTGTTCTCCTTACCCGCTCTTATTTCACACTGCTGCTCCACACTTTCCTCAGACACAAAGAAATGGAGAAAGACATATGGACAAAGTCAGATCAGGGTTCAGGGTATTACCCACAGCAATAAAAACTAAAGTGCCCCCTCAAAGCGAAGAAAACTCTGCTTTGTTTCTACTACTTTACATTAAGTAAATAATATAAGCTTACACGCTTTACTAAAGGAAGATTATGACAGTGTTTAAAGTGAGCTATAGTCAGCATGACCATATGATTTATGGTCCAAACCAGAACACTTCTGAGAGCAAAACAAGGTACTGTTGATAATTACACCAAGACACCAGGCATAAATCAGTAGTGTCCTAGGGGAGCCAGGATTATTCGGTGACCTCTTGGGAGAAACTGGTAAGAGACCAGAGTTAGCGCTGGGTCCTAGACTGTTGAGGGCACTGGTGAATTCGTACAATAGTGTAAGGAATCACCAGAGATGTTGTCACCTTCTTTTCTTTCAGCTAAAATAACCTAACAAGAAAAGAATGATAAGTTTTAGAGTGGATTTATGAGGTAATTGTTTTTCAAGGCAAAGCACAGGACCCATTTTTGTTTGTTTGTTTCAGATTTGGCACCCTCACAAACATTTCAAATGCCGAAACCGTGAAGTATGCAGCATTCAATGCAAATGGAAGAACTGGAAAAATCTAATGACTTCAGTAGTTACCATGTTTGTGAAAACAAAGTAGATGCCCCCAATTCTCAGTCTTACGTAAATGCAAATGTGCTCAGTTTATTACAATAGTGCCGGGTATAGAAATGGCTGTGAAAACTGAAACTAGCACAAACAACCTCAGAACAGAAGAGAGAAATTTGGTTGTCTTGAAACCTTTAAAAATTTTTGTCAAAACATTAAAAACTCTCTTACTGTTGATTGTAAATATATAGGAAAATTGAAAAAAGAGTAAACTTAATATTGCTTAGTCCATTTTAATTTAACATGTTAGAAACACAGAACTAACGTGGTTTATTTTGTTTATCAAGAGTAGCGTGAACGGTGGCACCGCTTCTTACAGTACAACTTGCTATGCAGGTTGGGATCAGCTTTTACCGTTTGATCCTTCCTGCACTCGGAAAGATATTAACTGTTTCCTATAGTTCCTTTAATGTGAAGTCTTTTGCTGGCATTGCTTCCTTTATACAACTTCGTTTTCCTCATCACAACTACTTTCCTTGTTTATGTTGATACATTTCCCTCAATAACTTCCTCTGACCGCACGTTGAGACTAAAATGATGCCAGTGTCAACATTACGACAGTCAGCTGTTTCTTTTATAACCGTATTTAGGTGATTATTTGCACCATGTGGTGAAAGTTCCTATCATGCTTTAAAGACGTCATTCACTGTCACTTCCTGCCAGGATGCTTGAATATTTTTAGCCATGTGCTTTATATAGTATTTCTAAAACTCACCCAAAGAACTTATGATTGACCCATAATAGTCTGTCCAAATGTCCATCTAAGAGGAAAAAATTTGAGAAGTTGAAGTAACTCCTTGGCCCACTGAGTAGATCAATCAAGTTGCGTTTAATGATAAAAGGAAAATTTTCATATTTTTACTCAAGATCCTAGGAGAACTAGGGTGATCTAGACTATTATATTGCAGTAGAAGTGCTTTAAAAATTATTTTGATGACAGTGTCCCTACAACTTGGAGACAAGGAGGGAAAAGAACTGTTATTGTGTAATTATCTATTTGGGAATCGAATAAGAGATTCTCAGTGACCAATCGTGGAGAAATAGTAAAAGAAGTGACAAGGTTGGTGATGGTCATAAGAGGCATCTGTTAATTCCATAGCAGCAAGTTCGTACTTCATGCAGTTGCTAGAGTTGATACACTGTGGGAAATGAAAACTGAGCCCTGTGGTTGGGGGGCTGATGTTATTTGAGTGAACCGTGATCTCTGAAATGTCTGAGAACTATGAAAAGCAGGACCTGTCTGTGCCTGCACTGCATTTCAGCTACAGCCTCATTTGCGTACCTCCACTGAATACCGTAGGTTACAGCAGCTTGTAAGTTCAGTCCTACGCATCTGACTCTCACCACTGTGTCTGCGTAGGAAACTAGATCAGTGACCTGTCTCCTCCCGCAGGCTGCTCGGTGTGCACCTATAGGATACTAGTAAAAAATTCTTTCTTGTTTACCCTAACTCAGTCTACGTCTCGGTTTAAAAAAAATTAAAACAAAAACAAACAACAAGAAGAAGAAGACAGCGTCAGTGGCTTTTTGTTTAGAAACTATTTGATTTTTTTAGACTTTTTTTTTAGTAAAATTCTTTTTTGTGCTATTGCAAACTTCAAATGAAGTATTGGAGATTCCTGCTCCCAGGAAACTGAGCAGACAATTCATGGCACTGAGGACCTAACATTTACTGCATAATCATCCTTTCCCACACGTTACTGTATATTTATGGCACCTATTCACTTCTTAAGCATGTCTTTCTGAATCATTATATCTGATAAGAGATAAGGAAAAACATATGATAGATTTCAACATCTCCGGATTCATCAAATACAATTTCCAGGATACCCTTTGCTGAAATATGTATCTAAGCCCAAGATGGAGCCAGTCCTGCACCAGGTACCACTTCTGTGCTTCTGTAAATGGCCCACTTGATCAGAAATGCAGTTTATCCAGCAAGCCAATCCCTAGGCAGCTAGCCAGAACTGGGCTCTATGCTTCCTTCCTTGTTCCTTGATCTTTCTAAATAAGGTCAATTATGCAACCCTGGCCAAACACGCCCTATCTCCGCGGCGCTGCTTCTGAACTTTGAAACTTGCTTTTGCCAAAAAATCCCTCTGAATGTTCCACTGCTTGTGAGTCACTGTACTTCTGCAATCCATGGACAGTTTTCCCTTCAATAAAGTACATCAAAGTCTTTACTAAATTGTTTTGTTGTTGTCATTGGACAATTCCAAGATAAATGGGCCCCAAGGAAACAAGACACAACTTATGAGAACAAGCAGAAATAAGTAACAACAGAATGAATTACAGTTGTCAGATAGTGGATTTATCAAGCACAGAAAAGAAAAAAAAACTGTATTTATCATGGTTAAATTTTTAAAAGACAAATTTGAAAATACCTTTAGGGAAAGGAAAAATAAAAAATAATGAAGTATATTTATTAAAAAAAAAAGATAGCCTTTTTCAGAACTTTACTGAAAAATTAAGAAAATAATACAAAGAAATTTCATATATCCCACATCCACTTTCACATCTTTGCCACAATTAATGATAAATTATTATTAACTTAAATTTATACTTTTTTTCAACTTCCCGTAGTTTTTGTCTAATATTTTCTGTTCCAGGTTCCATCCACAGTAAGTGTCATGCTTATTTTTTGTATCTTTTTAAATCTCCTCTTAGCTGTGACAGTTTCTCAGAGTTTCTTTTTAATGATTATCACAACAGTTTTGAAAACTGGCCAACTATTACAGAATGCCCCTCTTTTGGAAGTGATCTGACATTTTTCTCACGGTTAGACTGGTATTATGGTGTTTGGGAAGGAAAAACACAGAGGAAAGTTTCATTTCCTCACATCATATTGAGGGTATGAATGTAAATGTATTGACCCTTATCATCTCACTGAGGTACTGTCTGTTGGTTTTCTTATCTGGAAAGTTACTCTTCTCCTTTCTTTTCCATACTGTACTCCTTGGAAGGAAGTTGCTATATGTAGCCACTATACCTACAAATTACTTGGAATTCTTCTGGAAGGAATATTGTCTCTTCTTCATTTATTTATTTATTCAGCCACTTAGATCGGAATGGACCCATTAATATTTTGGGGTATGACCCAATCCTATTTTATATATTATGTTGCTCAAATTATTACTACTTTGAGTTCTGAGAACTCTTTCCATTGGCTTCCGTGCCCTTTAACATTCCCCCATCAGTGTAGTATTGCTGTTTTTGTTGCTTTGCTTATTTGCTTGTTTGAGCAGACCTTCCATATTTTCCCCTCCAGTCCTAGAAACAACCATTTCTGTAAGGAACTGAGTTCCTTTTATTGGAGAGCCGTGTTAAAAACCAAGTTCCATATGGCAGTAGCTCATTGCTATTGGAGTGTAATTGCTAACAGACCCTTTTGGCCGAAAAACGCAAAGAAATGTTTGTGTACTAATGCTTATATATACATGTATCTATAATGACTTCTATATGTCAGTTGTGTTTATGTTTACCTACACATCATACTGATGTCTCCAATTCTGGTCCATCACCACATAGATCATTCCAGCCTCCTTTCCCTGCCAATCTCTAAATTGTTCTTTCTCTAGTTTCTTAATATGGAAACTTAGATTACTAATGTTAGATCTTTTCCTTTTTTTCTAGCATATGCATTTAGTGCTATACATTCTCTAAGCTCTCTTCTCACTACATCTCACAAATTTTGATGTTTAGAAAACAGACATTTTAAATTTTGTTTGGTTCAGAACCGCCTCCCTGGAATCTGACGTCCGGACCTGCCAGATGACCCTGCAGGACCCCAGAGTGGGAAAGGGGAGAGGGAAGCCAAGGGGACGGCTATTGTCACCTAGTAAATGTTGTCCCAGAAGATGTGCTATGGATGCATTGTTGACCGTTGGCTCTTATATATGTATATGCTCAGTAGGTTTTATTCAATGAGCAGAAGGGAGATCTCCAGTTCTGGCCACAGAACTGTGGCTTGCATCACACAAAACCTCCTACAGAAAGAAACCATTATAAACGTTGGACAATATTTGTGAAACAACTGAGAAGACAAACTCCAGGGATCTCAACATACTATTTATATTCTGCCTGTCCTGCCAGAAAAAAAAAAAAAACCCACCCCCCAAAAAACAAACAAAAAAACCCTCAGTGTAGAAAGATATCATTTATAATACTTACTGTTTTTATATATAATGTTCTGATGCTGCACACGGGTGTTTGTGATGTGTGACCGGGGAATCAGCAGCGTCCCTGCTGGCGTGATGAAGGGCTGCAATCTAAGTGTTTTGGTTACAGCAGCACAACATGGGAAAACCTTGCTTCCCCCCCATTCTGCTGCCTTTGCCTTTTGGCCACAGAAACCACCAGCCCCTGTTCTTTTGTGTGTAACTGCAGCATATGTCAGAACCTGTCATCTGAGCTGTCACCTAAGCACGCTGCCCAAGTGATTGCCTTAAACACCCAACTGCGGCAGTTACATTATTTTAATGAATTTTTAAAATTGAAGTATAGTTGGGTTACAATGTTGTGTTCATTTCTGGTGTATAGCATAGTGACTTACACATACATGTTCCTTTTTATATTCTTTTCCAGTATAGGCTATTACAAAGTATTGAATATAGTTCCCTTTGCTCTACAGTAGGACCTTGCTGTTTATTGATTTTATACATAGTAGCTAGTTTCTGCAAATCCCAAACTCCTAATTTATCCACCCTCCCTTAACCTCTTGGTAACCATAAGTTTGTTTTCTATGTCAGTGAGTCTGTTTCTGTTTTGTAAATAAGTTCATTTGTGTCATTTTTTTCTTAGATTCCACATATAAGTGATATCATATAGTATTTTTCTTTCTCTTTCTGGCTTACTTCACTTAGTATGCTCATCTCTAGATCCATCCATGTTGCTGTAAGTGGCGTTATTTTATTCTTTTTTATGGCTGAGTAGTATTCCATGGTATATCTTGGCTGTTGTAATTAGCGTGCAGCAGTTACTCTGGAGACTCACAGGAGCTACCCTGAAGCAGATCAGTATTGAGGACTCAGTCTTAGTCTTGACTCCACTGTGTGGTTGACGGTTATCCCACTGCAGCTGAGCAAACACTCCTACAAGTCTGGATCCCTGGAGCAGACCGCGCCTGGAAGGGAAGACTCAACTCCACTCGGCATGCAGAAAGCCGGGAAGTACCTTGGTCCTGCTTTTACAACAAGAAAGTAGAGCTGGAGAATTTGCAAATTCGTCACTTTGCTTAAACCCATCAGAGATCTGAGGTCACAGGGCAGTCAACCAAGCTGAAATTTAAAAAAGAAAAAAAAAAGATAGGCACCTCCAAGGAGAAACCGGCCACGAAATCTTGTTGACCTGGAGAAATGCCCAACTCACATAAGCTGTGATAAAGAATTCAGCTAAGGCTTTTAACTGAAGGCTGCTAAAGGCAGGCTGTGGGTTTGCATGAGAGCATAGATTCCCTGAGAATTGCAGACAGACAGGTAAATCACAGCTACCTGAAGGCACTTTACAGACCTCACCGGGTGCTGAAAGTTTGACAGCAGCTCAAGACACGTCATGACACGTCATGACACGTGAGCAGGTCTCCTGTGTGTCTTAGGCCTGGAGAGATAAAGAACATTGTACAGAAGACTCCAAGCCCCACCTGGAAATTTCTCCCCTGCGGAATAAAAGGCTTGAAGCCACGGGGAGCAAATCGGGTAGCAAACTCTCCTTCTTAAGCTTGGAGGTCTCATTACAGCTGGAAATGAAACAGAAAAAGCTCTGGACTCCTGGGGGACAGAGAGGAAGACAGCTGATCGTATTTACACCGGCTTCTAGAAGTCCTTCGCTAAACGGGGCTCTCGTGAGTCACGGCAGTGACTTGCTTGACAGGCTCCCTGTCTCAGTCTCCTTCCCGTTCCTTCAGTGTTTCTCTCACCTTTAAAATAAACTGTTTTCACTGGATTCTTCGAGTTCCACTTTCCAGCTTCAGGTCCTCTTTTTCTACTTCCCCTTCCTCTTGCTTCTTCCCACACTGAAAGGGACAGCAGTCTCTTTTCTTTATTGCATATTGCTTTCCCCTCCTCCGTCCCTGGGCTGTATCATTACCTAAATGTTCACAGAGAGGTGAAGCAGAGAGTTGAGAAAAATCCCAAACTGAGCCCTGGAACACTTAACAATGTAAAAGATGGGAAAAAAAATTGTTGTGACCTAAGTAGAGTTGTCATGTATCCAGTTTAAGTTCAGATGAAAACTGATGTCTTTTCAATGTAAGTACACTTCATGCAATGTTTCTATTTGTCTTAGTTGCAGTGTCTATTGTTGACCCCAAACTCTAATTTAACTGGGAATTCTAGGTTTTAATCGGCTAAATCTGGGTTCCCTGTACATAATTTCATTGGAATGGGTTGGCTAGAAAAATAGACAAATTTGTGTAGGCAACAAAGATTCTTTTAACCAGAAGGAAGGTTTTCCCTGACCACCCACCCTAACATATACCCTGCCCACCTCTCCACACGCAGAGCAGTTAATCTATTTGTTACCCAAGGCCATGGTTTTCCATAGCACTTATCAGGTATTTAGGTGCCCAGTTAATATTGTCCAAATGATTGAAAGCCATCAGGAAATTCATTTTTTTTTTATGTAATGGCTGCCTGCTCCTTTAGTCTCTGGCCTTCACAAGTCATGGAAAGTTTGCTGGACGAAGCAAGAGCATAGCTACTCAGGTTTCTGCAGAGTCAGTCTGCTGTTGGAAGAAACTTCACAGCACAAACTTCTCAGTCCAGGCCGCCATGACAGGTAGAATGAAGTGGTACAGAACTGAGGCACAGAATGAAGTACACCAAGTGCTTGATCCAGTAGTAAATATCCCCACCTTTCCTTACTTCTCAAGGGGACTGGAGATCTGGGGGGTAAGGAGCACTCTACAAGCTCAGGGCAGTTGTCTCTGGAGGCGAGACGGGTCTAAGGACCGTTGCTAGGCAACAAACTCCACCGCAGACCATCTTCAAATCATCATACAATAGTTGGTTGAGTGGTTGGTTGCCTGGCAACACTCTCTTGACTGCTGCATCATGTTCTTGGTTACTGTACTTTAAGGCAGTTGGAATCCAAATTTGACAAAATACAGCTATTCATAATACAACTTTTTTTTACCCTTTCTACTTTGGGTCTAAAACATTTAAATACTCATTCTGAAGTAACCCATCTCAAAACTCAATACTAGCAATATGAAGAAAATAGGGGAAAAAATTGCATGCCTATGCAATGATTTAAAAGCTTAAATCACAGGAAACATCTCCTTATGAAACAGTTAATGAAATAAATAGGAGGAAATTTCAACACAACCGTGAGATTCCAGAAAGCACTGTAATTATTTAAAAAGTAATTTGTAGGTAAGTATTTTTTAAGGTTCTGCCTCCCTTTCCTCTTAACCTCACAAGAAGTGATATCCTCAAGTTTATGGTCAAGGAAGAACCAATAACCCACACCCCTCAGCCACATTCATGAAAATGGGATATGCTATTTGCTGCCTCTTTTCGCCCTTGTTTCGTCAGTTCCTCTAAGTACTCGCTGCTGTTTCTAACTGCATTTTGGGGAGAGAAACGTGGAAGAAAAGAACAGACATGTACTGTTAATGACTGTCTTCGTGCTTTTGTGGGTTTCTTCGGAAGTGACCTTATCTGAGTGCTACTTCCTTCCTTCCTGTCAGACATGCTTCTTGTGAGCTGGTTCTTCTAGGTGCCATAGACTCTCACTATTATGGTTTCATTTCCTGGAATCCTCTTGGATACCTTTAAAAAATTGTGTTAAAATGTGCATAACATAAAATTGACCGTCTCCACCATTTTTAAGTGTACGGTTCAGTGGTGTTAACTGCATCCATACTGCTGTACAACCAGTCTCCCACACTCTCGTCATGTTGCAAAATGAAACTCTATACCCGTTAAACAACAACTCCCCACTTCCTGCTCCCCCATCCCCTGCCAATCACTGCTCTACTTCCTGTCTATGAATTTGGCCAGTCTAGGTACCTCTTCAAATGGAATCATATAGTGTTGTTTGTTTGTTTGTTTGTTTTTTGGACTGGCTTATTTCATTCAGCACCACGGTCTCCATCCATGTTGTAGCACATGTCAGATTTCTTTTTCCCTTCTTAAGGCTGAATAACATTCCATTGTATGTATATAGCACACTTTGTTTGTCCACTCATCCATCAACGGACACATGGGTTGCTTTCGCTTCTTGGCTCTTACGAACAGTGCTGTTTTATATGGGTTTATAAATATCTCTTTAAAACCCTGTTTTCAATTATTTGAGGGTATATCTCCAGAAGCAGAATTGCTGGATCATATAATAATTCAATGTTTAATTTTTTGAGGGGCCTCTATGCTTTTTTTTCCATAGCAGTTGAACCATTTTACATTCCCATCCACAGTGCATAAGTGTTCCAGTTTATCCACGTGCTCTTAGCACTTGTTATTTTTATATTTTGGAAGTAGTCATCCTAATGGCTATCTTAATGGTATCTTATCTCAGTGTGGTTTTGATTTGCATTTTTCTAATGATTACTGATGTCGAGCATATTTTCAGGTGCTTGTCACCACTTGTTTGTAAGTCTTCTTTGGAGAAATGTCTATTCAATCCTTTGATCATTTTATAAATTGGGTCATTTGTCTGTTTTTTGCTGTTGAGATGTAGGAGTTTTTATATGGCTGAATTTTAATCCCTTATCAGATATGTGACTTGCAAATATTTTCTCCTGCTCTGTAGGCTGCCTTTTCACTCTGTTGACTATGTCATTTGATGCACAAAAACTTTTAGTTTTGATGTAGTCCCACTTGACTATTTTTACTTTTGTTACCTGTAATTTTGGTGTCATATTCAAGAAATCATTGCCAAATCCAGTGTCATAAGGAGTTGCCATATGATCCAGCAATCCCACTCCTGGGCATATATCCACAGAAAACTCTAATTTGAAAAGATACGTGCACCCCAATGTTCATAGTAGCATTATTTATAAATAGCCAAAACATGGAGACAACCTAAATGTCCATCAATAGATGACTGAATAAAGATGTGGTATATATATATATATGGAATATCACTCAGCCATAAAAAGAATGAAGTAATGCCATCTGCAGAAATATGGATGGACCTAGAGATGATCATATTAAGTGAAGTAAGTCAGACCATGAAAGACAAATATATAATATCACTAAAAAATGACACAAATAAACTTATTTATGAAGCAGAAACAGACTCACAGACATAGAAAGCAAACTTGGGGCTACGGGGTAAGGGGAAAAGGAGGTGGAGGGTTAAACTGGGAGTTCAGGATTTGCAGATACTAACTACTATATATAAAACAGATAACAAGGTCCTACTGAATTTTACAGGGAACTATATTCAATACTTCAATACCTTGTAATAGCCTATAATGAAAAAGAATATGGGAACACACACACACATGCACACACACACACACACACACACACATACACAACTGAATCATTATGCCGTACACCAGCAATGAACACATTGTAAACTGACTATACTTCAATTTAAAAAAACGTACAGTGAAAAAAAAAAAAAAAAGGCTATCCAAAGTTAAAGGCATGAGAGTTGGAAGCAGCAGAGAAAAAAAATGCTTGCCCCATCTTGTTAGTTGTGCGACCAGAAGGCGAGCCTAGACAAAGAACTCCTGATAGGTTGTTCTTATTTGTTTTTTCCAAAAATAAAAGGAAGCACTTGAATTCTTAATGTTTTTAATGTTTTAAATTACAGTGTTCTAAAAACAAATTTACTTTAAAAAAAAAATCCCCCATATGTTTCTGAGGGAGAGTAAGAGAGATTTCAGTGTTTCAAGAAAAATGTTTAATGGTTAAGGAGCAATCATAATGCTCCCCTATGATTATTAAAATAGCATGACCTGATTCAGCTCACAGGGGTTTTTTTTTCCATCCTGTTCTACTGTACAAAGGGAGGATTGTCTGTCTATGAGACACACTTTCATTCAAGGACTATGGAAACATGTAAAAACAATGGTTTTGTTTCCCCCAAACCTCCTAAACGGTCCACAGGTAAACTTAGAACTCAGAAGTTTAAAAGAACAGGAAAAAAAAAGTATTTAAAAAAAAGTTGGCGGGGGAGGGGAGGTGGGCAGAGCCTGTGTGCTGGAGAGTATACAGTTCACAGGCCAGCGCCCTACATGTTGTGAAACTGTCTCCGATTTGAGACTTTAGGGGGACTGTAGGAAGGCGCCAGAACTGGAGAGTCCGGGCCTCTCCCGGCCCTGCTTTGAGGAGTTAGCAGATGGGAAGTGAGGAGCCAGTCCGAGAGCGAATCCTCGGAGTCGTGTTAATTTTTATTCTAAAGTATAAAGGGAAGAATCCAAGCCTTCACAAAATGATTTACAGTGTTTACTCCCCTCGTGTCCCTTTCCTCCCGGCACTGCGGTCCTGAGGTGAAGTTTGAGAAAAACAGCTTATTTCCCTCCCTCTAGGCCTGCACGCTGCCCATGTGCAGACGCGGTCGCCAAGCATTACATAGTTTAGTCTGCGCTTGATTTTTCACGAGGTTCAATACACAAAGAACTAATCTCTTTGTTTTGATCCAGGTTCAATATCGAAGGAGGTGGAGAGTGTGCCTGCGTGTTTAAGAAAGGCTTAAGTCGTGCCAATCGGGATGATGCAAGGAAATATACACGCAGCAGGAAAGGTTTTTGTCCTCAGATAAAAGAGTTCTTCCACAGAGGAAATAAAGTAATTAAAGAGAAACATCTTTTTTTATGCACTATAATCTCATACAGAATCATTTTCCTTCCTATCAGACCTATGTTTTAAGTTCACTGAGGAAATTTTAAATGATGTTTATCTTCATTAAAATACTTACCTAAGAAGCCAAGAAACTAAACTGAGCTTTTACCTGGTGTTACTAGACCACGTAAGTTGGTACATCTAAGCTTATGGGCGTAATGGCGATCTTGGTCATAACTGGTCAACCAGCAGGACCCAGTGAACCAGACCAGTAGGAGAAAGGGAAGCCTGTGAAAGATGACGTTCAATTAAATCTGTCTAAAGGAGTCCAAAGAGATGAAGCATGAGGTGAGCAGTGAGTGTTCCACTCAGTCCTCAGCAGTGTATATATAACTCATTTAGAATTTGGAAAAAAGGCTCATGGGATAAATATTCCAAGATTAATTAGGGTTTCTTACTTTGCATCCCCATCAAAGATCAAACTCATACTGAGCTAAGTACAGATTTCCATGGTTTCCTAGATCTTTATTCAAGTTACTGAGCTGAAGAATTACCCACAGTAAATGGATTTGTTGTTGCTGTTGCTTCTGAAGCCGGCGAAGGAGTCAGGCTTCGTAGTATGAGTCCTGGTGAGCAGACCACGAGGCATGAAGCCCTGGTGAATGAGAGAAATCATGGCGATGTCTCTGGCCTCTCACAGAGCTATGGGATTTAGATTCTGGATAACATTTAAACAGGTATCTGAGGACAGTGGGTGAGAGTCAGCATCCAGTTTTCGTTTAAAAATCTGTGCGCCTTTAAATAATATTTTATTTTAGCTAGCCTTTATTTTCTTCATGTTTATATTTACAAACACAATGAGTAATTCTCTTTTGAGTACTGGTTTATACCATGAACTGTGATAAAAGTGTTTTCAGCCCCTCAGTGGTGAACATTTCATATCAATTTTTCTTAAATAAACGGGCAAATTAAAATTTAGATTTTTTTTTTGCCTAAGATTATATTAAATGGTAGAATAGCTTTTCAAATCAGTTTTGTGTCATGACCATTGTAAAGATTCAAACAATATGGGAAATAGTATAGAATAAAAACAGAGGCAAGTTTTGTCAACATCTTTCCTTTTTGCTCTGTAGGGACTGGGATTTAATTGTGTGTAAGATGTGTTAGCAGTTTGAATACACGTTTTTTAAAAATATGATTTACATGCTGTGCAAGAACAACATATTTTCTAAATTGTTCGGATTACTATGCTACAAAAGATAACTATTGTCAACAAAAAAAGAGGATGTTGAAGGGGCGTGTGCATTTTCACTGGAGATCTCTGGAGTGGTGACACATTTCAGGAGTGCCACCTTGCATCTCCAAATGATGGAATTGCCATCAGTTCATACTGAGATCAAAATAATACTCAAAAGAAGCAGGGGGTTCAATGATGAGAGTTGGATAGATAAGGAAGGAGAAGGGCTAAGAGCAAAGAAGGGGTAGGGAGTGAACTTTAGAATTATAACGGACAGGATTTGGAATAATTTTAAAAAATATACTTTTTGAGGGTAGGTAGGTGAGCACATTTCATCATCCCCTTCCAATCGACAGCACCCAGTGCACCTTTAAAATATGTGTCAGATATTCTGGTTAAAGCTTCCTGTTTTGCTTAGGTTATTAGCCGAGACCTTAGAACAGAAACATCAAAATTATTTTGTTATTCTGTATCTGACCTCATTTCCCACTATTCTTCTTCTTCCAGATACTAATGACTTCCTCTTTCTAGAATGAGCCAGGCTTACCTGCTTTTAAGACCTTCAGCAGTTCTGCCAAGATAATGTTCCCTTATATACTACACAACTCTCTCTCCTCCCGAGCTTCCCCCAAATCTCGCCTTCTCTGTGACGCCCACTCTGAAAATCCTACGAACGTTGCAACTAACACTTAATCCTCGACCTTCCTAATCGACTCCAACCTGGCCTTTTTTTTTTTCCCCATAGTACTTATTACATACTGAGTTGCCATATAGTTTATTTATTACTTTTAGTCTTTTAAGTCTGTTTAATCTTCCTAGAAAAAGGCTGGGAAACAATACTTTCAAAACCTATGTAGGAGAGATTTGTATCTAAAATACATAAAGGACTCTTACAACTCAGTAGTAGTAACAGAAGATACGCGTTCAAATCCCAAAACACCTGTATTTAGTTTGCCTAGTGATCTTAGGCCAATCACTTGATTTTTCTGAATTTTAATTTTGTTATCAGTACATTTCAAATATTTGTTGCATAAATGTAATTCTGTAATGTAAATATAGTAATACAGATGACAGTGCATTGTAGTTTACAGATCACTGGCTAAAGGTTGCTGGCTATTAGTCACTGTCACCTTTGAAATCAGTACGAACTGTCCTGATAAAAGAAAGCCCCTTCAAAACACCCTTATAGTAAAAGATTGTCCACCTACAATGTTTTTAAAAGCCACCAAACTCAAACCAAACTGGAACCAGCTCGCAACATACACTTATACCACCTCCATACCATCCAGTCCAACATGCTAACACAGGTTCCCGTGAAAATTAACCAAAAATTAAAGTAGAAAAAAACAATTATTTTCTTACATTTTATTAAATGATGTCACATTTTTGGTGCGAATATAAATTGGTGTAGTCTCTTTGGAAAGCAATTTAGCCAGATCCATCAAAATTTACATGCATATAGTCTTTGACTCCTCTTCTAAGGTTTAGTTCATTACACACACTTGAATATGTGTGCAAAGATAAATGCATATGGATTTGTGCTTAAAAGATTGAAAAACAGCAATGATGTCTACCAAAGGAGCAGGCTAGATAACATTTTATCCATACAGAATAGCTTGTAGATCTTAAAAGTGAATTATATGAAAATACTTAAGATACATTGTTTAAAAAAAGAAGGCACAGGATAATGTGCATTATATGTTAACATTTACATAATAAAAATACAGACACCCATATGTGAACATACATACATACATATATCCAAATATATCTCATTATATGTATCTTCCTCTAACATTTACTGAGCCTGAGGTCAGAGATTAAATTGAGGCTCACATATCCTGTGTTTAAATATTCACATGTATAGTTCAAGCCAACAGAATTTTCTATGTTCTGTCCTCCTATTTGGACAAATATAACCATAGAACCACAAAATAGAAAAATATGTAAAAAACATAGGAGTGATGGAGGTGTGTGATTTCTAAAATTTTCTTTGAAGCGGGAAATAGAGACATACTTCACATATACAGGAAAAACAGACGTTCAGTGTGCTGTTTAAAATTGTAGACCATTGAATGCACACACATGTGTGGCTGTGGAATTGGATAAGGACAAGTGGGGTTGGTGTTTTCCTCAATTATTTTTATTGATAATCCTCAGTTATCAATAAGAAATTTAGCAGATAGTATTTATAAAGAGTCATATAAACATCTTATTTATAGGTACTTTCAGAGCTATCAGAAAAACTACAAACAATAACTTGACTTCATTCTTCATTTTTAAAAAATTTTGTTTTAGACACATTTTATTACATTGACCAATATTTCAAAACAAATCTTTTAAAAAAAGAAAACAAAACAAATGGCCAGTTTTTTAGATACCCTATAAGTTAATAGCAGTCTTCCCGTTAATGCATTTTGTATTATAAAAGGTTGATACAGTGCTCTTCCAATATAAGCCCATCCCAGGTAGTTTGGCTTCAGATTATTCATTCACCAATAATAAATAGAGAGCAAATATCTGCAAAGTCAACCAAAAGAGCCACAAATAGCCTGAACATATTTAAAGTCTTCAGCAAATAGGGGTTATAGAAAAATGTGTGTGAACTACTGAAGAAAATAATGTAGCTATAAAGAAATGTGGATATATGTATGAAATCAGCGTTCACTAGTAACCTGGGACGTAGCAAACAGCCTGAACACCTTTGTTTCTGGACATTCTACGGCCATACTCCCCAGGAGGCAGAGCAGGGGAGTTGCTGGTTTGATATTACCCCAGAAATTGAAGTGGACAAGATTACCCGTGTCTTTGAAGTGTGACCAGGTAATTCACAGCACTGTGACAAGCTACCAGGCCCTAATAATACATATGCATATTAAATTTCCTCTTTCAGGCTTGAGAAAATAGTAATTGCAATGCAAAATGTGGAGTGATTTAACATCTGTGTATGCAAGGTTGTGATGGAGCATTTACAGGGAGGGAAGTCCCTAAAATTCACTGCAAGGCCTGTGCACCCTTTCTGTGCCCAGTGTCCTTTTTATGTCATCTCATTTAATAGCCTTCCAAACGGATGGGGAAGGTATGTGTTTCAACAGAAGCAATGAAAGAATCCTCAATGAAAAGGGTTCCTATAACTTTCCAGAAGACCAAAAGCTGGCAAATTAAAAACCTAAGATTAGAATCAGGTCTGTCCAATTCCAAAAGTGACTTGTTCCAAAAGTCCACAAGCCATGATCCAACCACACTGAAGGTACTCAGGCCCTTAGCATCGCTGAGCAAAATTTAGGAGATGGTCACTGGTCTCTATACGTAAGCTCCCTTATCTTCCAGAAATGAACAGAGTGCTGGTTCTGCACAGTATGCAAGAGGGATGCACAGATTTTTGGCTGTCACAATTGCAAGTACTTAAATATATTCAAATCCAGAAAGAAATGCTGACTCTAACCATGGAAGTGGACCAGGGATCTGAATAATGAAGGATATAAAGATATAAAAATTTTTAAACATATGCAGCTTCATACACAAAATTATCTGTAAGAAATATATAATTCCATTTTAGCTCACATAAATACTGTGACTCATAAGTAGATTTTAAAGTGATAAAAAAAAAATACTAGAATATACATATATGTGTGTGTGGAGAGAGAGAGAGACATTTGACATAAACGCTGGCCATCATCATTCTAAGCCTTCTCCACGTAGTTATCTCATCTGATCATTGTAACATTTGTACAAGGTAAGTACACAATTTCTGTCAATTTTACAGAAGAGAAACCTGAGCGAGAGAACTTAGGTAGCTTTCTCAAGGTCACACAAATCATAAATACATTTGAACCTATGCAGACTTAATGCGTGTGTATAATTAACATTAATGATTTGGGTATTGGTTTCGTATAAAAATGAGGTCATCCCAAGGAACAGCAGGGAGGGCTACATGAGCTAACCTCCACCTTCCACGTGTCCCACTCAGTATGCCACAGGAGGTATTTTTCTTGTTTGAGGACAAAAATATTTTGCTAATTTCATATTCTTTGATTATGGATGAGTCAGCATTCGATTTTCTTTCCTGAACTAACAAGTCAGTCTACTTTTATCTTGACCTAAATCAGTAGTGACGATTTATTTGGATTGGATGAGCCTACTTTGTCAGTTGTTCAGTTTCATTCCTGTTAGTCATGGGAGCTTGGTCAGTGTGTTTTGTGAGTGATGTTTCAAGGATTCTGGTTCTCTACTTCTGATCTGGATTAATTACCACCTGTGCCATGATGGTTCCAGAGCTATGTGACAGCAGCCATGACAGCTGGATACGTGGGGCAAGTAAGTTTCATTGAGTGAGTGACAATAAGGGGAAAAAATTTAAAAAGAAAATACAAGACAAGCTAAAAATGCTGACTTCTTTACTTAAGGAGGAAAATTACTAAAGTAAGTGAGGTGGGGATGGGGAAGCCCTTCTGCGAAGTAATGGAAAAATTTAGAAAAATATGTAGACCTTTAAATCTGCAAGAGAGGGCATGAGCTTGTGTGTATGAAGATACTTGGGGTGAATTTCTATGGCATGTGTATCATATCCCAATAAAAATGTTTTTTAAATGTACTTTTGCAGGAAAAAAAGATAGTGTTTAGTACAATTTTGCTCCATCTTGTAATCAAGATTGTTTTTTGTGATTCAACTGGCACAGCTTGAGGATGGGTAGAGATAAGCCAATGTCTGGCTAACATGAATGAAGAGGCTTCTGAATGGCTGATCTTAAGTCTGGTTGACTTTGAGAATCCCGGCATCTAGCATTTTCTGTTGTTTCCCCAATACCATCTTGATTTTATGGGAAAAAGATAATGGAAGTTGAGGAAGTCTGGAAGGTGGCTTAAGGATACATAATGAGACTAAAAAGAGCTTTTAAAGAAATATAAGGATGGACTGAGCCTAACAGAGATGTTGATTTTTAGTGCATGAAATACAAGCAGACAAACTAACTTTGGCACCAGGACATGGAATCATCAGGCCAGATAAAAGAAAGCGAAAGCAGAAATTAAAAATTTTCTGTACGGGGAGGGGATAGCTCAGTGGTAGAGTGTGTGCCTAGCATGCACGAAGTCCTGGGTTCAATCCCCAGTACCTCCATTAAAAAAAAGTAAATAAACCTAATTACCTCCTCCCTTCCCCCCCCACACAAAAAATTCCTATAACTGTATCTTCTTCCCTGCGTCTTTACACTGCTGTGTCTCCAAACTGCAGGCTCTGAGTCTTACCTCTCACTATTCATGCACAAACACACACGCTCCCACCCATGAACACGTGCATGTGCACGCACTCACATAGAGAAGCCTGAGTTCTCTGAAAGGGTTTCTGGCGGTTCCTCACATTACGTTCGCAAATCTATATGCTTTTTTCCTGCTTCTGTACTTTCCCCAGGTTTTTTTTTTTTTAGAGAGTAGAAGCAGAAATCTATGCTGAACTGCTATTTTCTCAAGTCACTAAGGAACTTCTTCAAGGATCAATTATTAATGGAATGACTCATTTCTCACCTGAGGAAGTCTCCCTGATATCACTGAAAAATAACAAAGTGATCAATTTGTGTGTTAAAACTGTTAAGAGATATGAAGTATAAAGAAGGACTCTCAGAAATAATGAAGAGGAAGGGGTTGGAGTACCCTTAGCAGTAATAGAAGAAAAATGATCAGTATTTAAGAAAATACGACCCGCAAATTTGAAAAAGCATACACATTGCTGAGCAAGAAAAATTTAAAAGATTTCATAATTCGATCATTTATACTAAACATCAAAACATCAAGAATAAAGAGAAAATTCTGGAAGCCTTCAAAGGGCAGGAAAACAAAATGAACTTTAAGAGAATGAAAATCTTTCTCTCGACGGTGTCTTATCATCTGCAGTAACTGCACGTAAAGACAACAGTGCAATATCAGGTTTATAAAGGAGACAGTGTTTTAAATTCAAGTTATTAATTGCCTATTATTCAGATGTTAGAGAAAATTTTTCAGATGTAGTAATTTAATCGCTACTCACAGAATTCTACAAATAAATTCAAACCAGAATGCAAGTGGGACATAAGAACTGGTGGAGAGAGCAGTCCTAGCAAACTAAAACACGATGCGTTTACAAACTTACATAAAAGGAAGTAAACAGATTTTTTAAAAAATCTCTCTCTCTTTCTTTCTCTCTCTCTCTATTTTTATATAGTTCCAAAATATAATGAGGAAAAAGAAATCATTAAAATAAATATTATAGAAGTGGAAATAGTAAAGCGGAGTAAATCTCCCTTTCTTTCAATGAACAATTCTTCTACATCTCGCTCTGAAAAATAGCACAAAAAGAGAAATCTGCCCAGTTCTTTTTAATAAGCTAGTGTAAGTCTGATTTTTAAATTTTTTTTTTTTAATTTTTGAGGCGGGGTGATGGTTTAATATATTTAATAATTTATTTATTTAAGAAATTTATTTATTTTAATAGAGGTACTAGGGATTGAACTCAGGACCTCCCTCATGCTAAACATGCATTCTACCACTGAGCTATACCCTCCCCCCTCTGTAAATCTGATTTCAAAACAAGCTAAGAACAAGACAGGGATAGACAACTTCTCTTATGAAATTGGAAGTAGAAATTCCAATAAAATATCAGTTAATTAAATATAACAATATAGTTAAATTCGCATTTAAGTGGATTTATCCTGGCTATGCTTTGATATAACAAAATCAGTTAGGGTAGGCTACCTGATTAACAACCTTAAAAAATAAAACCCCTTGATTTTTCAATAAATACATACACAGAGCACTGGTAACATTCACTGTCTATGTAAGATAAATCCTCTTAGGAAACTAGGACTTAGAGAGTACCTCTTTAATTACTAATATGTTAATTTTTAATTGAAATATAATTGGAGTACAGTATTATATAAGTTATAGGTGTACAATATAGAGATTCACAATTTCTAAAGATTATAATCCATCTATAGTTATTGTAAAATGTTGGCTATATTCCCTGTGCTGAACAATATACCCTTAGACCTTATTTCATATATATTAATTTGTATGTCTTGATCCCCTATATTGCTCCCTCTCCCCTCTCCCCGCTGGTAACCACTAGTTTGTTCTCTACATTTCTCAGTCTGCTTTTTTTGTGTCAGTTTCCAGAAGACTCTGAGGTTATTGCAACCACTAGTAGGTGAAGCCAGGTCCTGGGGTTAGTGCCAGCCTACCAGCAGGCAGAGCCAGGCTCTGGACTCTGGTTTCAGGGCCCAGGTATTCCAGAGCTGGTGTCAGATTTCTGGGGCAGGTAGGGGGTTGGGAATTGCCAGTTCCTGTTACAATTGTGTACACGGTCCAGGGTGTCTTGAAACTTGTCCTGGCCTACTAGTGGGCAGGGCTGGGGCCCAGCTGGTCCCAAGGCAAAGCCTGGCCTGCTGTGGGCAGGCGCGGTCAGCAGGCTATCACATTGTGGTTTTCTTGCCTCTGGAGTCTGCCCACTGGTGGATGAGGCTGGTCCAGAGTCTGGAGTGGGCTCCCTGGAGGGCAAAGTCAGGGCCCTGAGAATTCTGGAACGGGTGTCTGTCCACTGGTGGGTGTGATGGGTCTGGGCCCTTTGGTGGGCAGGACCAGCCATCTCCTGTGGCTGCTTTGGGCTCAGGAGACTTGAGGCAACCTGCCTGCCAATGGGTGGGGCTATGTCCCCACCCAGTCGGGTGCTTGGCTTGAGGTGTTCTAGCGCAGGTGTCTACAGGCAGACAGCGGTCAGGGCCACGCCTTGACGCTGATGCACTGGAGGGCGGACTGCAGAACGGCACATTCCAGCTCCACCAGCATGGAAGAGCCTGTCCAAAATGTCTACCTCCAAAGTCTGTGTCCGCAGGATGAGCCACAGTTGCCCCTCGTCTCTCCAGGACACACTCCAAGACCAGCAGGTAAGTCTGGCCCAGGCTCTGACCAAATTACTGCTTTTGCCCTGGGTCCTGAAGTGGGTAAGATTTTGTGTGTGCCCTTTAAGAGTGAAGTCTCTATTTCCCCCAGTCCTTTCAGAATCCCCAAATTAGGCCCCGGTGGCCTTTAAAGCTAAGTGTTCTGTGGGCTTGTCTTCCTGGCCCAGGACCCCCGGGCTGGGGAGCCTGATGGAGGGCTCAAAACCCTCACGCTGCAGTACAATTATTCTCCAGGTTGTGGGTCGCCCCTCCCAGAGTATGGGACTTGGCTATACTGCGGGTCCAGCCCTCCCTCCTACTTGTCTCTTCGCGGTTCCTTCTGCATGTCTTTAGCTGTAGAAGGTCTTTTCCAGTAGCTTCTGATCTTTTTCACTGATGGTTGTTCTGCAAATAGTCGTGGTTTCAGTGTGCTCGTGAGAGGAGGTGAGCTCATGGTCTTTCTATGGCCCGTCATCCTGGCCGATCTCCCTGTTGCATGTTAAATTTATACAGCATTTTTTATGATGCTTAATAATGAAATTTTATAGATTCCTCTTAAAATCAAAAACAAGCAAAAGATGCTCACTCATTGGTACTCTTGAACGCAGTAGAGCCCTTGCTTTTAAACAGTGATACAAGGAAACCAAAGGAAATATAATCGATTCTGTTCGTATTTCTTTTTATATAATCAAATTGTCTGAAAACACTGCAGACAAATCTCTTCCGTTAGAATCCCTTCTCTTTTATTGTGATCATGAAACTGAAGGAAATTAGAATATGTCACCTCAAAATATGCCTTTTTGACATAGGAATTATATTGAGTTGGAGGCACTCAAGGAACAGTGAACAGCAGGAAAAACTCTCCCTGCCACTTCCACCCAAAAAGACAGGATACAAATTCTCACTTTTACTTCTTCTATTGGTTTCCACCCACGGAGTTGCCTTCCCACAGCTGATGGCCCTTGGAAGCCTAAAACTGCTTCCTTTGTCCGGTCCTGTTCTTTGTAGGAGATGCCACACTAGCTGGAATTCTAACTACCTACCACTTTGAATTCCTCTTTGTGGAGGTTTCTTCCGCGTGGTGTGACCATAGGCACTAGGAAACTGTTATTACTCTGTTTGTTCAAGGGCCTCAGCTGAAACCCCAGGTTGGGTAGAGTTAAAGTTTTGCCTCCCCTACACCTACAAAACCAAAAAACTTCTTGGTTTTCCATTCACTGGGTCTGCTCTACACCTCGGAACAGAGGCAGAGTACATATGATATCTTTTGATTTTTTTCTTTCTTTCTTTAAGTCCTTTTTTTTTTTCTGATACAAAATGTGTGTGTGAACTGTCCTCCCAGCCTGTTTCTCCATCTGCTAATAATGTGTCAGACAGGGGTATCTTAATCATGGATGGAATTATTACTGTTCCTAACGCCCTAACATCTCCATCAGTGCTGACAGCCTCTCCTTTCTAGTTCATTCTGCTCACCGCAAATGAATGCTTTTATCTTGACATTTCCTAGCTCAAACACGTTAAAATTCTCTCTGATGATATAGAAGACAATTGATCTGATATTTAAATTCTTCTGTCATAAAACCTCATGACTTTCTTCTCATTTTATCTTTGATGTATTGGTTTATACATCTGTTACAGCCATTTGCCTCCTCATAGCCCTTTGTACCTCCTTGACTTCAATCCCCCGTTAACATTATTTCTGCCTTTTGAGATAACCTTCCTTTTCTTCCCTCCTTCCACCAAGTCTAAGTGACCTCCCTACCCCTCCACTGCGCATCTGAACGGCTGTACCTTCTTTGTATTTTGTAATATCCTTTATTACTTTAAGCTACAGAAGCTTTTAATGAGTTTCTTGATTGATTATTATAGGAGAGGAATAACAAGTTCCCGGTTGGGGTTTCTCTGGAAATGTGACCGTAAGTATTTATTTATTTTGCAGTTTGCAAGTTGATATGCTGTGTGTGTGCTCTGAGTATTACAGTGGTCATTCTTCTAACAGGTGAGTGGCTTAACTTACAAACTTTCTCCGGTTCTTCATGGCCAGCAGGTCTAAATATCTGTATCTCAATCTCAATTCTGAATGCCTCAATTCTGAGGTAATAAAGGGGTTTGTAGAGACTTGTGTCCTACCAGTTTGGCAGCTTTCACTATACTCTTTGCTTCTATTAAAAATACTCTCGGAATTCAGTCATGACTTTATAGGATGTCTTGATCTTCGACTAAAATAGTCGTAAATTCTCAGATGACCAGCAGATAGCAAGAGCAATAGCTATTTTTTAAAATTTGAGAGTATTTTGTGTGAGTTAAAGAGCTCATGTTAAACACGCTATGCTTTATTATTTGTGTTTAATTCTCACAAGATATGAAACAGATATAGTTACAAAATCCATTTACAGTCAAAGAAATAGAGGCCAGAGTGAATCAGTTGCCTCACAAAAAAGAAATTCCAGAGCCAGACCTGAGGCTTGTCTGCTAAGTTTCTATTTCTCTAATTCCTGCTATTTTAACCACTGTGCAACACTGCTTCTATAATTGCAAAATTTTTTAAGTTTCTTTTGGATCAAGAGTAAGTTATATTACTAAAAGTTGCTCTATGAAGGATTTGTTTTATCTCTATCACGTTATGTTGAAAGAAAAAAAGAGAAAGAAGGCCACAAGTGATTGGTTGCAAGATTTCCTCTGTTGGAGTAGATTTGTAAAAATGAAGATGTTTTAATTTTCCTCCGGGCATTATGGGTTTACATTGTGAAAAGAATTTAAAGATAGGTTTTCATTTCTGAGCCACGGCCTCATAGTCCTCAGAAGTTGACTTTCCATCTGCCTTTTTTGCTTGATTTAGCTCTGAAGCTGGACTAATGCTTAACACCCTGGATTCTTGTTTCCTTTGTCATTCGCAAGGGTGCTGAAACTCTTCCTGCTCTCAGCCTCTTCTGTCACTCCGGGGTTCTGGGAGCTCAATGCTGTGGATTATTTAAGACACCTGGAAGTCAAATATTTATAGGAAGGGTCTCTCTAAGAAGTACTTACATTCATTCATTAGTTGATTAGCTGAAAAACAAATGTTGAAGCACAATGTGTTTCATTACCTGTTCGTGGTTGCCTGGATCCATTTCCGAGCATTACAGACAAGAAAAAGTGACGAGAGGCAGCTTTGGAGTTGGCCCTGCGTATACACATTGACTTGGTTCCTTACTTGTTATAATTCTTGCCTTTAAACATTTGGAAAGGAGGGACTTTATTCTGATCACTCAGCACCAAGCTAAAACCCTGAAACAGTAAATTCTCCAAGCAATATACATAGAAATAAATTCATCATTATTGCAGCTTCTTTGATACTAAATATCGGTGAAGTAGAACGAATGTTTCACTGACTCGTATGTCAATGACTTGTCATTTAGGGTAAGTTTCACTTTCCCAGCTTGGCTGTCCTCTCCTATCTTTGATCTTTTCAGTTCTTTGAGGTAAAAGTAAGCATTTATTTCTTACTCTGGTCTTCAAGAACTAATTTATATTCATGTTTCCAGATGTCTTCCTTGAATTCTAAATCTTACGCATTGGTTTTGGTAAGATGTCAATATAGATCATGAGAGGTTAGCAGTTCCATTTCTCAAAATAGAAGCCAGGAAAATAGAACAAAGTACAGACTGCTTGACCTCTAAATGGTCTTCCTTATGGACAGAGGAATTGAATTCATTCATCATTCCATGAGGGAAGCTAATTTTACAGGCCCCAAATCAGGAAAGTAAAAAACTAAAATTGATCCACTAGGATCAGTAGAGAAATACTTTTTAACTGATTTTTCTTATTCGATCTTTTCTTTCTGTTTTCAGTATTATTTACAAAATTTTCCAAATATCCCCAAGCTATGGAATGTCCAGAGAAATGGATTGGTGCAAAAGACAAGTGTTTCTATTTTTCGGAAGAAACCAGAAATTGGACAGCTAGTAAAAGATTTTGCAGTTCACAGAGATCAGAACTTGCTCAGATTGATACACCAGAGGATATGGTAAGAAAAGGGGAATGTTTTCAATCATTTCAGAACTTAAGTTTGTACAAAGAGAGAATAGAAATGATAAAATCTAATACTCTTACGATAATGTTGGAGAGAAAAACAAAATATCCTTTACCCTTCTAGGTTCTTCTGGCTGGTCTAAGAATTAAATTGACGTGAGGCAGATTAACAGGAGAAAATCAAATTGAATTACATACATATGGGGGCTCCATGGGAAAATGAGACCCCAGGATGAGTTAGACAAAGGAAGCTTATATGTCACCTGAAGGAAAAGGAAGAGGGTAGGGGGTTTGGGATTTCAAAGAGGAAGAAAGCAATTCACATGGAGACGGAAAGACAAATGTTTGCTATGCCAGGCAGGGACGAGGGGACACGGAGAGGACTTTGGTATCCAGGTCCCGCTGAGATCCCCCACCGCACAGAGCTTTATTCCCTGCAGATATCCCTGGTGACAGTGCCCTTCCTGGACCTGGCCCTTTGTCTAAATGCTTTTAGGCAGTTAAGCAGGAAGTAAAAACAAAGACTTCTCCACTCCTCTCTTTCCTAAATATAATCAGCCTAAAATAATCCTCATGCCAAAGAGACACATTTTGGGGGGACACACATTTTGCTCCCTTACAGTAACATATGCCACACAGTGTTTTAGGCACTGTAACTATGAAAACTCCGGTAATCTTCAACCAATGTCTATGAAGTCGACATTTAAATGTCTTTGTTTTAAAGATAAGGAAAGTGAGACAGAGATGGATGCCATCCAGGTGTTGTCACACGGCCATCAATTATTGAAGTGAGATTTGAACCCTGGCAAGTTAGCTAGTGATGTTATGTCCTTAGTCACAATGCGTATGGTTTATATAGCTAAATGTCTTTGTTCAATGTTCTTAAGTTGCTAAATACTTTTTAATAACTTCCCATTTGCATTCTGCCAAGAATAGCCTGGAAAAAATGAAACAAAACAAAAAAAGATTTGGCTCTTGGAATTTAGAGAGGAGGATTGGAGGGAAGTATGCACGATTTGAAGAAAGTGAGGCAGTCGATGGAAGAAGTAAACAGGGCAAAGAAAGAGGGACATGGACTCCAGGGGCACAGGGTGAGGGAGAGCTCTGTTTGTATGTAAAGAAAAGCTGACTAATAGGTTTGTGGTCCAATAGCAAGGAGCTGGTAGAGGAATGACTGTGGAATGATGGTGCTCAATGTATTTTATTACAGTAACTCATGTTCACCCAGAAGTTAGATTTCTGATTATACGAGAAAATATGCAATGGCAATAACATTCTATTTTTTCTTCCAGTTTTATTGCAATATAATTGTATAAGTTTAAGGTGTATGGGATAATGATTTCACTTACATGTATCATGAAATGATTGTCACAGTAAGTTTAGTGAACATCCATCCTCTCCTATAGACACAAAATTACAGAAATAGCCATCTTTTTCCTTGTGATGAGAACTCTTAGCATTTACTCTCTTAACAACTTTCATACACAACAGACTTATCACATTGTACATTACATCCCTAGTATTTATTGATCTTGTAACTGGAAGTTTGACTACCTTCGTCCAGTTACTCCTCCCCGCATCCCCGCCTCTGGTAACCACACATCTGATCTCTTTTTCGATGAGTTTGTTCGTTCGTTCGTTCGTTCGTTCGTTTTTGAAGTATAATTGACCTGCAACATGTTAGTTCCCGTTACACAACAGAGTGATTTGGTGTTTCTACACCTTTCAAAATGGTCACCAGGATAAGTCTAGTTAGATATGTCACCATCCAAAGACATTACGTGGTTACTGAGAATATTCCTCACTCTGTACGTTTCATACCTGTGGACTTTATTTTGCAGGTGGAAGTTTGTACCTCAATCTCAACTGTTTCTCTCCTCTCCCCATCCCTCACCCTTCTGGCAACCACCTGCTTGGTCTCTGTATCTAAGACTCTGTTTGTGTTTTGTTATGTTTGATAACTTGTTTTGGTTATTAGATTCCACATGTAAGTGAAATCATTCAGCAATGACATTTTTATTCTGATATCTGCTCAGAGTAGTTTCTGACTGAGTTTTCTTATTATAACAGTATTTATACCATTAAACCCCTCTTCCCCTGGAAGATTTTTGGGCGAGGAACTGTGCACAGAACAAGATATAAGCAGTAGTTCTCTGTCACTCTTAGAGAACTCATCAGCTCCTGATTTTGTCATCCAGATAAAACATCCTGTCGATTCAGAGTCTTTATCATTCACTCTGTGACTAAAGCATACTGATGCTTTATGCATTAGAATTTGAAGGAAAGGATGTCAAATATATTTTTCTCATCAGTTTCTCATTTGAGTGCTAGAAATTACCTTGAACAGTAATTCAAGACATTGTAGCTCAGAGAGTTCCAATGACCTGATGAAAGTCACTCTATTACTTAGAGATGTTTAAGAAGTTAAAAAGCAAAGTGAAAATCGTTCTGATAAAACTAACCTGAACATCACTGTCTGCTTTTTGTTGCTATGGCAGCATTAGGGCATACAGATTAAGGTCTAAATCATAAAAGGTGGGATGGTTGGAGTGAAAAGCATGTTCAGCAATGGGCTCTAAAATATCAAGTAATGGAGAATTCTCTGATTTTTGTGAAAGAAATTTTTGAAGATGTGCACAGGAACTTCTATGCACTGGATTGGACTGAGCAGAGCACTGGGAGAGTCTTGGAGATGGACAAATGGCACTACATTCAATGCCTGGTGAGATTCAAATTTAGTAGGAAACGTTTTACTCTGCTGCTGGATAAAAAAAATTAAGTCATTTTGAGTTGTATTATTATAAATAAATTTTCCTATTTTCTATATGTCATTACCTCCCTCAGTTTCCACCCTGTGACACGGGTTCTCTCACACTGAAACATATCCTAGAACAACTCACCTTCCTTCTGTGTTGTTATATGACATACAGTGAAATTTTCTTTTTTTTTTTTTTGTTTTTGTTTTTGTGTCTTGTTTTTATCACCATGCTCTTCCTAATAAACTCTCCTTTTGTTAATTCAAATTCAACTATTCTGCAAATCCAAAGCCAAACCCTATGTATTATTTGCACCTTTTTTTAACTAAATTTATGCAAATCTCTTTTTTCTTTTAAGAGTTAGAGGCCATATAGTTGTCTTTGACTTTACAGTTGCTCATTGTAAGCAATATTATTTATTAATGTAATCATTTCTTGAGTGAATGTTGTTTCCTGTCTTATACACTTTTTTATTTGAAAACAAGAGCTGTATGAATTTTCTTTTGTATCCATGTCTTCTTTCCTTAATATTTCATTAAGTGCTAGATAAAAAATGACAATAAACTTAGAAATCTGTAAGACGGGACAAATTACACTTATAAAAAAAATAAAAAATTTGGTCATCAGCAGGACAAATTAACCAACTATTATAATTAGTCTATTTGGCTTCTATCTCAGTATATTTCTAAAGTACCAGATGAATATAAATGTTTCTTACTTTCAAAAAGGAACATCGGCTAAAAATACAGCAGGTAATATGCCAGGAAACAGCTTTAAAAAAATTCCATAGATCTTTATATTTAGAAACACTCTTTCTCTCAATAGAAATAGACATAGATAAATGTAGATATATAGACATATTTATGTCTGTGATTTATCCATGTCTATTTATATTTCTGCCTTTCTGCCTACTGTTCTAATAAAGTTGCAGATTATGCTAATAATTATAATACTATTAAATACCTATGTTCTGTCTTATATTCCTTTAATGTACCAGACATTTTGAGGGTAGAATATGGTGATGGGCTCAGTGAAGTGATGAAGCGTCGTGTTTTGTATAAAATGTTTCAAATTACTCAGTTCTTAATCTGATTTTTGATTACAGCTGTAGGTGTTTCCTAAACTGATTTAAATGGTTTCTTTTCAGGTTTGAAATTAGCGGGAATGGACTGTTTGCTTTGCTGAACACCGATGGAGTTTCTAGTTCCAGGGGATTTATTGATATCAAGTGGATTTGTAGCAAATCCAGATTTTTAATGAAGGAAAAAAAAACTGGAAAATGAATTGCGTATTTCAAACATGAAGGAGAGGGCTAGAGTATAAACTTTATTTAATAAACATTGGTGATTTACAATGTCGCATTGGTTTCTGGTGGACATCAGAGTTTTGCAGGTATTAAACAAAGGAACTAAAAATTGTTGAATGAATGAATGGTTATAGGTAGAACCTCATCAATTCAAGACATAACCGCAAATGACTATAACTCAATAAAAAAATTGTTAAAAAAAAGGAAAAAATAAAGCTTGAAAAAAAAAAAAAAGACACAACTGCTCACTATGAGCTCAGGTCAGGAAACTTCTGTTAGCAGTGAACAAATGAGATGGCCTTTACCGCAAGGATGGTTATGGTCAATTTAAAGGTATCTATATTGATAGGCCAGCCAACACCTACAGCTGAAAATTTAGAGAAATATATGTGCTTTATATGGGTAAATATGACAAAATACTAACCCCAGTCACTTTGGTTTAAAGAAATGTTACAAAAGAATCACCTATGAACAGTCATGTATTTCAACAATATCTTAAAAATAAGGGAAAAACCACCAGGAGAAACTCTAACTAAGTAATAGCCACAGATAAATGATCAGAATTATATATTAAAGTTACAAAGCTTAGATTGTAGACTATAAACTGGAATAATAACACTAAATGTGATTAAAACAATAGATTATTGGAAAAAAATTCAATTCCCCATGTGAGGACAAGGAGATAAGGCTTACGAAGCCTCCTTGGATGTGTCACAAAATTGAAAATCTTCACGGTGTGGGGAAATTATATCAAATCGGCCCTTGTTATGTTAGCTTAAGTTTCATTTCTTCCCCACGTAACTGTAAGCTCTGACTGCAGAAGGAAATGTGAGTGTAAGTGAATAGAGAGACATTTAGTAGACAGAGAAACTAAAGAAAAAGGGATTATCTAGCCTACAGGGTAAACACACAGAAGCACACAAACAAGTCCTTCTCCCGTATCTTTAGTGGAGGCTTGCTTCCTAAATTACTGCAGATGGAACTTTCTGATAAATGAAAAAGGAGACTTGTGAACCCCACCCATAAATGTTTTCGCCAGTACTATATATGGGCAAATACTTGGCAAATATCAGCATGCAATCAAGCATGGGCATATATTGTCTGTTCAGCATGTTGTCACCAAGAAAACTGGGAACTATGAATTTTAAACACCATTGTATATTACAGTTTGATGTATTAACTATTGGCTCAGTTTCAGTTCAGGTTTCACTTGACTCATAAGTTTTACTTTCATTGTTGGTTCATCGTCACAAATTAATTTTAATTGCTTAGAATAATCTATCCCTTGTTTTCCTTTGATTCACACATACTAGGATATAAATTCCTGGTGGCTTAGCATGAACTACAAATGGAATTTTTGATGGAGTTAAATTACTACCTCACTGACATAGTGTTTCATTTATTTTGAAATTTGAGAGAGTTTTAAATAAATGAGAGGAAAATAAGAAACTTTACTTTGAATAGAATTGTAGTTAGAAAACTAAGGAAGTGTGACTGTTCTCAAATATAATAATATTTAAATATAAACTTGATTAAAAAGGAATGAATTGTGGAATCACATTAAATACAAGATTGTATATTACTTCAAATAGACAGTTCATGCTTACAACGTCTGAGTACATTTTTTTAACCAGTTGAAGGTTTGATTTTTTTTAATAAAAATTGAAAACAATTAACTAAGGGAAAAAGCCTACCAAGAAGGAAAAAAATTGCATAACTATATCTCTGTACCTCATCTATTATTTCACCAAATGCACATAAAGAGCTAGAACTCAAGGAACACAACACACATAAGGAATAGGCAGGATTGGAAGATTAATGATTTTTTTAGACACTGAAGCAATAGGGAATAATGTTTTGTAGTTTAAAAGTAAGTTATGTTTTGTAGTTTAAAAGTAGGTTATGTTTTGTAGTTTAAAAGTAAATTATTGTATTTTCTGCCTTTGAAGTATTATATCTGGTTAGGAATACTTGAAAAAACTTTATTTGTACTAAAAAAATTATATTCCACTAATGGAAAAAATTGGCACTGTTAACATCCACACATATTTCTTCTGATTCTTTAAATGCACAGATCTGCTTTTGTTGTTCAGACAGCATCTCTCTGGCAAATGCCATTAAATTTGGAGTCACAGTCTTCAGAATACACTTGACTTCTTGTTATGACAGCACAGTTCATGTTATCCATCGATCCAATCATGGTAAAACTAGGAGAAACAGGCAGACTTCAGAACATTTATTTTAAAATAAGGGTTGTATTTCTTAAAGCTTCCCCCCGCCAAACCTGTTCAAGTGCTTTTCTTCAGCAGTCAAAATGTTGCAGAAGTGTTAGAATGAACCCTTCCAGTTCATTGCCAGTGATTGTATTTGGACAATCTTTTTGTGTTTTTTAAATTTTTATTGAAGTGCAGTTGATTTACCATGTTAGTTTCAGGTGTACAGCAAAGTGATTCAGTTATACATAGACATACAGATATACATTTTCCTCTCAGATTCTTTTCCATTATATGTTATTACAAGAAATTGAATATAGTTTCCTGCGCTAGACAGTAAGTCCTTGTTGTTTATCTATTTTATATACGGTAGTGCGTATCTGTGAACCGCCCACCCCTAATTTATCCCTTGCCCTCCCTTTCCCTTTGGGTAACGAGTTTGGTTTCTATGTCTGTGAGTCTGTTTTTGGTTTGTAAATAGAATTTGTATTTTTTAGATCCCACATATAAGTGACATCCCACGATAACTGCCTTTCTCTGACTTACTGCACCAGGCTCTCTTGATTCGCTTGCCCTCCACGCCCTCCCCCAGGGATGTCTCTCTTTGAGTAACATGGCCATAGGCGCTCAAGCCCAAAGACTAGAAGCATCCCTGATTCTTCCTTCCTTCTCGACGCGCAAATTACATGTATCAGCAAGTCCTGGGTCTCCCAGCTCCTGATTCTTTCCTAGCCCAGGCTAGATTACCTCTCCCTTACCTCGGGTCACGAGTTTCTAACTAAATTCAGTTTCAATTTCACTTCCCATCTATTCATTTTCCACAAGAAGCATAAATAATTCCCTTTAAAGGGTCAACTAGATGTCAAAAAGAGTTCTTGGTAAAGACCGCATGGTCTGTACCATCTGCATGACAGATATTTTAAACACCAGTCAGAGTTGCAAAGCAGTAAACTAGGGATTTTTTTTTTTTAAGTTAAAGTAAAAACTGTTTAGATGGCTGTTAAATACCTCAGTTAACTTCAGCAGCATGATAAGGTTAAGAACATGTGTGCACAGAATTTTTTTGGAGACAGCTATTTCCTTAACTATTATTTCTGGTTATTGCATATTGTTAAAAAAATAAAAAACAAACACTATGATAGCCATCTCTATATAATTTTCCTTAAATAATTAAATGCCAGCTTTTAAAATGAGATATGTTGCCATATTAATATGGGTTCCAAATAAAAGAAAAAAAGAGCCTAGTTTTTTTTTTTTTACTAATTTTTGTCAGATTGCCATCAAAGCAGGTCCAAAGAATGAATATTACTTCATACTTGAGTTTTATGTTCATGAAAGATGATAATGAATGGAGAACAGAAATATCTAGGTGTAGATACATATCCAGAGTGAAAGGAACTACCACTCCATGGTCTTTGCTCCAAACCTGCCACATCTCAAGTGCTCTAGTGATGTAGCATGTAATGAAAATGAAAGCATGGAGAACATGTTAATGTATCTGAAACTTAAGAATTTTAAAGCCTTCTTACATGCATTACCTTATGTTGTTCACACAAGAATATGGTGACCAAAGCTTCATTGTTGTTTTCAAACATGTGAAGAAATTGACATCAATGAGTTTAAAATAAATTTCTAAGGGCAATACGTGAAATTTATGCTTTCTGATTTCAGTCCAAGAGACGTTTTTTAATGTGACTTTTATCTTTGCATTTTGTATATAGAAAATATTTGCTCAATATTGTTTTAAATGAGATTTAAGTCAGCTTAACAATTTTTGCATAATTACCATTTTTCGACAATTACTGATTTCCAGGAGCCATAATGAACATCTTCTATCCCAACTAGTGGATGTTAAAAGAAGGAGAGAAAGCAAAGAAGAAAGGCGAAAAAGAGAGAGAGGAAGAAAAAAAAGGAGAGAAAAAATTTCTCTGAAGAAAGGAGGAAAGGAAGAAAAAAATAAAAAGACTAGAGCGCAAAGAACCTTAAATAAAAATAACTTTCAGTAAATGGAACATCAGTACGCCACCAGCCCTCCTCCTCAAAGAAGTACTTACTGTTTTTGTTCCACAAAAAGGTGCTCATTTATCCACATCCATTGTTTTCCTGGAGATATCATATATAATCCAATCCAGCCAGGATGGCCCAATTTTAAACTCTTCTGTATGAACTCCTATAGAGGAAATAGTGTATTCATTCATTCATCCATTCATTTATTCAAAAATATTTTGATGGTTTCTATAGAGTAAGGCAGTGTGCCAGGCATTGATAAAATGGTAAAGAATCTTTTCGTTCAGAGTAATACAGTTTTTTTTTTAATAAACAATGGAAATCATATTATGGGGAAGGAATGTTCAAAAGCAATGACTATAAACCACCCACACTTAGAATTGCGCCTAGCAATTCATCCTTGGGCACTTAGATCCCATTTCTGATTCCTCACCAGCTCTTTTGAATTTTGAATCACTGGCAAATGTGCCTGGAGCTTTGCACAATCACGTTGACTCTCATTCCAAGTTTTAGAAAAAGTTGAAAACCTGTAACATTTTCCTTGGTTCCATAGCCAGTCTTCTGGGCACACAAAATTATTTCCTGAAGGAAAAGGTAGGGGAAAAAAATCAATCAAACTACAGTTAATAGAGAAAGCGTGAATAGTATCAAATGTGATTGACTGGAAAATAGGTTTTGGACAACCTACTTTTTGTGATTAAAAGACACCTCTATTAGCAGAGCAAGAATGAGATTAATTCATAATCTGTTTATTTCCTGGAATGGAGGCAGAGTTTTGGGCTATGGTTTGTCAAGAACAAAGCTTATGAATTCTGCCCCCAATAATTAGGGGAGACAAATATTATTTTAAAGTGTTTATTATTAACTAAAAAATTAAAAACCTGTTGTTTGAATTTCCCCACGATCTGGTTCTGATTCCCCTTTCTTGAAGGTGTCCTTGCAACCTGCACTTCACGTCTGTGACATTACTTACTGTCACCCTTACTTACTTCATTGCATTGGTTGCTTTTATCCTCATGGGCTTTTAACTCACACTGCTGCCTTAGCCTTGAATAGCTTCCCTTCCTTCTTCATCCTCTAAATTATACCTGTCTTTTAATGTTCAATCATATTTCCACCTCAAAAACAAATCCTTTAACTGGTCATAATTTCTGCCACCTCTAAAAGTCATAGCACTCAGGTGTCACTTAGCAAAGGATGAATTGTCCATGACCTAGTCACCTGTGAACGTCTCCATATCTATCTGACTGGAAGGTTCTTGAGATAAGTGTCATATTCATCTCCCTTTGATTATAGTGTCTAACTGTTGACTGTTGAATGGTTGAATTAAATACCGTGAATTAAGTTGGAGCATCTCATACTTTTCATTGTTAATATTTCAGGTCTGTCATCTATAAGCCTAAAATTTTGTAAAAGTTTATTTTAGGAAATTGATTTAACATGTGCAGCTAAGATGGGAAGACAAAGTAACATCAGCAGACATGACTAGAAGATTATCTTCGACTAACTTTCAATGTTTAAACATCATACACATCCTTAACTCATTAATATACTTGGTACCAAGAGTTGCCAATAGTAAGTAGATATAATCTTGCAAAAATATCTGATGACTCAAGGTAATCAGGTTCTAATCTGTGCACAAGTACACAGTCATCTGCTAGAAGGTATAAAATGACCTCAAATATACCTCCAATTTATGACTGGAAAAGGGGTATTTATTCACTATTATCAGTGAGAAGGAATCATTTGAATGAAGTAATTCCATTTCACGGATATGGGTAGACTGGTCAGTACAGTTCCAGAGCTGCAAAACACACTGAAAGTACACCAAATAATCAGAGTAATGTGGTAAACATCAAAAAATGATGCAAAATGTGAACACTAATTGTCCAAAAGAGTTATTATAGTTAATTCAGCTTCAAGCACCATTTTCCCTATTAGGAAGAAATATCATGGGAATGAGGATGGAGAAAAACATTTACTGAGCAATATTTTGTATCAATTGCTGTCTCAGATGCTTTGCATGTTAATAACAACTAACCCAAATTGCCATTATTGTGGACCAAGCAGGTTTCTAAGCACCTAACATATATTTATTTTTTCAAACAACTTTATAAAATAGAGAAATATGTTAAATGACATCATGAGCATATAAAAAAGATGAATCTAGGCTATGAGAAATTATATAGAACCATGACCCATTTTTTCCCATCAAATAGATGTCTAAGAAAAAATAAAAGGCAATAAAGAGGATGTACAGATTAAGAGACTCCAGAGACATTTTAACTTTGTTCTGCCCCTGATTTCTAACAAGTCAAGTGTGGGATAATGATGATGGTATTAAGAGGTTTTTAGGAATTGTGGTAAATGAAATTCTAAAATGGCCCCAAGACTTCTGTCCTGTGTAATTTGCTCCTCTTCAGTGTGAACTGAACTTCAGAAAATGATGGTCTGTTACTCCTATGATTGTTGTATTATATGACAAGACAAAGTGATTCTGAAGACTAAAGAAACATCCCCAATCCTGTGATTTTGAGTTAATGAAAAGACAGAGATTATCCCAAGTAAGCCTGACTGAATCAGGTACAAGTCCTTCAGAAGGGAACTGGGCCTTTTCTGAAGAGAGAGAGAAGTCCTATTGTCTTTGAGGAATTAAACTTCCCCGTCTTGAGAGGATGTACAAGAATAACTCATTGGCAAGGAAATGCAGGGGCCCTCTAGGCACTTAGAGCAGCCCTGTGTGACAGCCAGCAGGAAAGCTGTGATCTCAGTCCTCCGGCCACACGTAACTGAATTGCACTAATGACCACACGAGCTTGCAAGAACCTCAGGTCCAGAAAGGTTCACGGTCTGGCCAACAACTAAACTGTATCCTGTGGGATCCTGAATAGATAATTGAGTTACGCTCTGTCCGGACTCCCAACCCAGGGAAACTCTGAGGCAACAAATTGCAGTTATGAACTATTAAGTGTGTGGCAATTTGTTATACATCAAGAGAAAACTAGCACAGGAGTTACAGTGATATTGTGATTATGTTAAGCAAAAGGATCCCTTGAATATAAAAATCACAGACTGAAATATTTAAGTATTAAGTGGCATGATGGCTGGTAATAGCTTTAATACAATCTAGTTTGGGGGAGCTATGATGGTGGAGATACAGACGAAATCATGTTTAGTATATAATTGATAATTGTTGATGCTATTGAAAAGCACATGGAGATTTATTATATAATTCTCTCTACTGTTAGTTATATTTTTCATGATAAAAATCTAAGAATATAATAAAACAAAATATTATGAAGTAGACATTATCATCTCCCTCAATTTACAGATGAAAAAAGTGAGCCTATCCAACTCTCCCAAAGTCATATAACAGATAAATATCAGAGCTGAAATTCCAATCCACTTAGTTTGGCTTCATGGCCCATGTTTTAATCAATGAATCATACCACCTCCACCCTATTGTAACTGATGTTAGTGAGTCAGAGTTCACCAAAAAAATAGAACGATTTATATGTTTGTGTGTGTGTGTGTGTGTGTGTGTGTGTGTGTTTATAAAGAGAAAGAATGAGAGGAGACAGAAAGAGATTTTTATGAAACTGGTTCATGCCATTATTAAGGCTGAGAAGTCCAAAATGTTCAGGCTGGCAAGCTAGAGACTCAGGGAAGAGCTGATGTTGCAGCTTGAGTCTGAAGGCACTCTAGAGGCTAGATTTCCTCTTTCTTGAAGCCCTCCAGTATTTTTTCTCATAAGACCTTCAACTGATTGGATGGGGCCCACCTACATATGGAAGGTAACTTGCTTTACTCAAAATCTACTAACTTAAATTCTAATCCCACCTAAAGGGAACATTCACAGCAACATCTAAACTAGTGTTTGATCAAATATCTGGGTACTATGCACTGCCCAGCCAAGTTCACACACAAAATTAACAGTTGGTTCAATCTTCACTAAATATTCTATGATGTAGTTATTACACTCCCATTTGAAAGTTTAATATTCCTAAATTCATGTGACCAGTTGATTGAAATCTCTTGATTCAAACATAGAACAACAACACGTTACAGACAGAATAGAATATTACCTGCTAGGCTGGTGATATTTTCTTTCTGAGAGAAGTCCATTTTTTTAACTGCACTCAGTGCAAAGAAAAAAGATAGTAAGAAATATTTTTTGATGAATAACAATCTAGGTATATGAGAAAATACTAGCACAAAATAAAGGCATGCAAATAAAAATTCAAAGTCTCCTTCTTCTTTTTTATTTTAATCAATATATCTTTTAAATCTCTTTTCATTTATACCAGTTCACATATATTTGAATGCCACTCTCTCTCCACTCCCTTTTATGATATTTGTTTGCTAATCTGTAGAATTTCTTATAGAGTTTGATGAGTTGCATTCTATAACAAGTTCTTCAATCCCCTCCTGACAGTTAGATTTAGAAGCTTGTTAATATTAAGAATCAAAAACTTTTTTTTGCAAAAATATATTATAAGGGGTACTGTGAACTGTTGCAGCACAAGGGAAAGTACATAATGTCTGGTTGTTCCACTTTTACTGGTGTTAATTTTATTGGTGATTTCAAATGTCGTCAGTATGAAGCCATCCTTTATAAAATGCCACATCATTCTCTAACCTAACGGTTTTAGCAGCTGTTGATGGTCTTTGTCTACATTTATTATTTTATTAAGGATTACCCAATAGTGGTTTTTAAACTTCTGTAAATTCCTTCTGTAATTATGACTATGATTCTAAATAAAACAACCCCTTTTTCCCCATTGACTGTTTGGTTTTCCTGAAGCACAATTCACATACAAAAGACTAAATCATATTGCTTGACCCTTTTCCTTTTTCTACGAATCTTTAGAATGAGTTGAGGCTCTAAGAACTCCCAAAGCTGACCAATTTGTTTTTTACTTTACAGCTTTTTTTGAGGTATAGTTGACACACAATGAACTGCATTAATGATGCTGAGTAGCTTTTTTTAGTGCTTGTTACATGTTCATATATCTCTTTGATGAATTACCCGTTCAGATCTTTTGCCTATTTTTTTTATTGGGTTGTTTGTCTTTTTAGGACTGAGTTGTAAGAGTTTTTGTATATTCAAGATATGATTACTTTGTTGGATATGTTTTATAAATAATTCCTCCCAGTTCGTGGCTTGAGTTTTCATTTTCTTAATGGTGTCTTTTGATAAGCAAATTTCTATTTAAAATTTTGATAAAGTTCAGTTTATCCATTTTTTTTTCTATTATGGATGGTACTTTTGGTGTTATGTCAAAGAAATGTTTGCCTAACCCAAAGTCATCAAGAATTTATTTTGTGTTTTAGTTCTTATTTAGGAGTTAATTTTTACATATGATATGAGGAGAGATCTAATTTCTTTTCTTTTTTTTCTTTTTTTTATATGGATATCTAGTTCTGGCACCATTTGTCGAAGTGATTAAATCCTTTGAAACCTTTCCTGATTGAATTGCCTTGACACCTTGTCAAAAAGGAGTTGATGACAGATGTGTTGGTCTTTTGCTGGACTCTCATTCTGCTCTGCTGACCTGCATGTCAGTATAGTGTTATGCCAGCACCACACTGTGCTGATTACTATAATCATATAAATATATAAATGTATATATGTGAATATGCATATTTCCATGTAAACTTTAGAGTCAGCTTGCCAATTTCTATGAAAACATCTTGGAATTTTGACAAGAATCTGTTGAATTTATTGATCAATTTGAGAAGAATTGCCTCCTTAACAATATTAAGTCTTCTGATTCCATAAACAAGGTACATAACTCCACTTACTTCGGCCTTTAATTTCTTTAAGCGATGCTTTCTAGTTTTCAGTGTATAACTCTTATATTATTTCTTCCTTAAATATTTGGTAGAATTCACTAGTGAAACACCGTGGGCCTGCTGTTTTCTTTGTGAGAAGGGTTGTGTTTTGTTTTTGTTTTTGTTTTTGTTTTTGTTTTTGTAAATTCAGTTTCATTAATAGATATGGAAGCTATTCAGGTTATCTATTTATCCTTGAGTGCACTTTGATATTTTGTGTCTTTCAAGAAATTTGTCTATTTCATTAAATTCGTTGGCATAAAGTTACTCATAATCTTCCTTTCTTGTCTTTGGGATCTGTAGTGGTATCCCCTCTGATATCTGATTTGATAATTTGTGTCTTTTCTCTTTTTTCTTCCTGATAAGTCTGAGAAGATGTTTTTCACTTTTATTTATCTTCTAAAATATCTAGTTTTCAGCTTTATTGATTTTCTCTGTTTTTCTGCCTTTCATTTGATTGTGATGCATTTGAAGAGAATACATACTATGCTGTTGTTGGTCAGCATGTTCTGTCAACGTCAGTGACATCAAGTTGGTCTATAGGGTTGTCAAGTCTTCTATGTCTTTGATTTTTTCTGCCTACTCACTCTGTCTATCCTTGAGAGAAGGGTGTGAAAATAACCAACAACGATGGGTTTTTCTATTTCTCCTTTTAGTTCTCCCATTTTCTCCTTCATGCTGTTGGAAGCTCTGTCACTGGCTGTGTAAATGTTTAGGACTGTCACCTTTGTTGATGCATGATCTGTCCCATGAATGGTCACGCAAAGTCCCATTAACTTGACTCCTGGATCTTTTTGACATAATCTTAGATCTGTGATCGTCTTCTTGTTCCCCTCATGACAAGGTATTTCAAAATGTGTTTTGTATACCTGTCATCCTTCAATCCTGGAATTGGCCATTTCTCTTAAGAGCCTGGTTCTTTTTGTTGGGAACAAAGTGTCCCTCTTCTGCTATACCTCTATCCCCTCCTGCCCCAGAATTTACCTCTTTTTACCATATCTATTTTTACTTCTTTAAGTGTTAATCACAATTCTAAATATTGTGTGCATTCTTAAACTTCATTCCTATTACTTTTTTGTATATTACTTTTTCTACTGAACTTTCAAATCGATGTTATTTCATCTTGTTGCAGGCACATACACACAAAATCTCCTTTTTACTGTATCAAGTGCCTTCAGCTTCTTACCTGCATTATTTTTAGATTGTTTTCATATGAACTGAATTAATTGCTTTCCAGGAACATAAAACAGCTGATAACTTGAAATGCCTTTTCATTAGATTCTTGGGCTAGCTTCACTCTAACTAAAAATCAGCCCCACTCCCTTATTTATTCCAGGAGAATGCGTGGAAAATGTGAGTTAAAATTGAATTTGTTCATAAGTTTGAAGACATTGCTACAGTGGTGTCTTTTCATGTACATTTAAAAATCTGGTGCCAGTTTGTCTTTGCTTTGGGAGAAAATGAATTCTTTATGTAAACTTTTAAGATCATGTCTTTACTCATGGTATCCTGAAATACAATAAATCTATCTATCTATCTATCTATCTATCTATCTATCTATCTATCTATTTATCTATCTATCTATCCATCCATCCATCCATCTGTCATCTATCCATTTATACTTATTTTTGTGTCATATTCTGAATTTTGCTGATTCTTATAAGCTGGGAACTCATGTTTTTGCTTTCTTGCTTTTTCTCCTGAAATTTTTAAAAATATTATTTTTTATTATTTCTTATCTACTTTTCCCTCTATTCTCTTTTTCTGAGAAGTTGTTAAATATTGTCCTTCCTGTATGAGCGTATTTTCTGTTTTTGTCTCAGATATTCTAATACTTATTTATATTTAAAATTTTTTTCTGACACTTTTCTCTATGTTCTGGAATATTTGGTTAGCTACCATTTTTTTTTTTTTTTTAAGATAGAAAGGATGTAGGAAATAGCCAAGCTATGCAGTAGATCAATACACTACTTCCTTCACCCACTCCAGAACCAAAATAAGGGAACACACACCCCATCGCACCAACACTCCGTAAAAGAGGAGAGCCCCAGTGCATGCATCTAGTTTTATATACATAGTCATATATCTCATTGTTTTAAGAACATTTTTTGGACGTGGTATGGTGGTAAAAGCCACTGTATGAGTGGAGTAAAAGGTTGTCAAGACACCAGCCTGAAAGGCCATTCCTTGAACAATCTTTCTGTTAATTGCTTTGCTTTAGACCTCACTTTACTCTCTGGACTCTTATCTCTGAAAACGGGGTCCTGCCTGGGTTTTGCCCTGTGGGATAGCTTTCATCTAGATGGAGCCATCTGCTACATTTTCTCTGAACTGTGGTTCTCTCCATTGATTTATCCAATAGCATTATCCCATCCTCTTTTCATTTTCTTTACAATTTTCTTCTCTTTCCATTCTGCGCTTCTGTTAGTTTATTCTATTTTCGTTACTGTTTTTACTGTTCTAATATAAATCCTGGGAGAGAGCATAGGCAAATGTTTTTGATCAATACTTTGTTCTGAGCTGAAAACTACGGAAAATATTTTTAAATATTTGGTCAAATACTAGTCAAAGTACAAGCACAACCTTAACTGAAATGCGAATATTAAAATTGTCACAGCATTATTAGAATAAAAATATCAATAGGAAAAATATTGCCCCACTAGTATTTCTTCAATGTGTTAAACTTTACTGGTTTCTTCTCAATAGTGCCTTTCTCAAAAAGAATGATTGAGCCCTACATTTTCAGGAACTACAGTTTCAAGAGAAAGAAAATTATAGAAACCATTAATTAGTCTGGTTGTTTCAAAAAGAACAACTATAGAATACACACATTAAATACCACTTCAGAAAATAAAAGATGCAGATACTTTAAAATTATTTTCTCTCAAAGTGATACCAATGAGCACATATTTTTTTTTATACAAATATATCATTACTTTTTATAAAATGGTAAGTCAGTCTTTTACTGGTGATTCTTCATAAGAAGAGATGTGGAATATATGTTATTTTTATATTTTATATTAAAATATTTCCTTCTATATGAAAATAATTTTGTAATATGACACAATGGACTGGTCAGTTTAATTTACCAATATTGGACTCTAATGTGGAGCTTATCTTGATATTAAAAGTAATTAAAGATCAACTTTTTTTCTGAAAGTGCAAAAATAAGTAAAAATTCCATACTCA